>NW_025891183.1:0-159463 GCF_002878395.1 Capsicum annuum
TTTTAAGCTCGATAGGAGCCATACGATAAGGTGCCATAGAAATAGGTCAAGTACTAGGCTCGAGATCAATATCAAACTTAATCTAATGGATAGGGTCATCAAGGTAGGTTGGTAGGGAAAACATCAGGAAACTTACAAACTATAAGAACAGAGTCAAGCGACAAACTATCCACACTAGTATTACAAATATAAGTGAGATAAGACTCACAACCCCTTGAAATAAGCCTTTTAGTATGAACATAAGAAATAATTCCCATCGACACGCGGATAACGACTCCTTACCACATGACTGGGGGCATATTCGGCATAGCTAAAGTAACGGTCTTAGTAAAATCATCCATGACTGCATATAGTAGAATAACCAGTCCATGACCAAAATTTCATAAAATCCACCAAATCCAGAACAATAAGATCAACATGACTATCAACATCTTTAAGAGTCACAATACAAGATCTGAACACCAGATCCACTACTAAAAAAACACCCACAGGAGTAGATACATACAAGGGCATAGATGATAAATCCTAAGATAACTTTAATCATGGATCCTAATAAGTAGATACATAAGAATAAATGGATTCTGCATCAAATAACGTAATGGTCAACCGACGGAACACCAAAACTATTCCTATAATAACAATATCCAAAGACTCATCCTCGGGTCTAGTAGGTACTGCATACAACAGACCACGCTCCCAACCTGGTTGGGCTTCTAACCGACCTCCTATCCTGCCTGCCTGAGAACCTCCTTGAATACCCTGGAAACCACATATGTGACCCTGGGAACCACCTCTAACTAAGGGATCAACTGCTCTAATAAGGGTAACACTCTAAGCTGAAGCAACAATCACCTAATTACTAAGGCAATCTCATGAATTGTGACCATAAGATCTATAACCACAACATATACTAGGAGATGAAATAGAAACAACAAATCTAGCTAACCTAGAATAACTACCATATCTAGAATAACCAGAAGAAAAACCTCTTGAAGATTGACCATTACCCTAACCAGGCGATCACTAGCACTAGACTAACCTCCGTTAGTAATCTGAAGTGCTGCCTAAAGAGGTCAATTGGGTTGGTTCTAAGACTGATAGGATGGACATAAAGGATATCTATAATTAAAACAACTACCATTGAATTGGGAACTACTATGGATCCCACTAAAACTGCCTTAATGTTTAGGTCTCTTATCACTACCCCACAGGTCTCAAAATATATCTCCTCCATCACCTGAGCATGATTAGAAACCTCAGCAAAAGACCTACCTGCAATAACTAAACTCTGAGTAGACATATAGAGAGGAAATCTCAACCCCTATCAAAGAAACAAACTCTCTCATACTCAGTTCCCATAATAGAAGTAGCATACTTAGCCAACTTGTAAAAACAATCCTCATACTCTACAACTTTTGTGGGGCCCGGCTTCAATCTAGAGAACTATCTCTCAGATAATCCCTAGGGTTGTGAGGTATATACTTCTCTAATAATATCTTAGAGAATCGAGTCCATGTCAAAGAAGAAGATCTAGCTGGTCTACAATCCATATAACCTCTCCACGAATATTGAGCAGCCAAGTCCAACTGAAAGGTAGTGCAATCTATAATGCATCTCACCAAGGCCTAAATTATGGATCCTATCCTTAGAAGTAATCAAAAACTCATATGTATTCTCCTCCGAAGCACCAAAAAACCTAGGTAGAGCCAATCTTAATAATCTACCCAATATCTTCTGCTCTTTGGCAGATATAGCAGGCTGGGCAACCACTAGCTGAGCAACTACCATCTTAGCAACCACTAATAAAGGTGGGACCTCAACTATGGAAACCGTAACTTTAGTTTGTACCCCTGCCTTAGTACCACTATAATTTATAGACTGTGCACTATGAGATGGTACACCACCAACTAACTAAAAATTTGAACCAATGCATCTCTGAGCACTAAAGAAGAAATAAACCATAGTGGAGCCTGGGATGGTCCCTGGCCTATCACTGGTTATGGAAGAAGAATCTCTGGATGAAGAGATGGAATAGAGTCCAGCTCTCCTGGCCCCTATCTAGGGACATATCTCTAGTCTATCCACAACTTCTGAGTCATTCACGAATAGGGGTAGGATCACTAGGCTCAGTCTCGAGACCCTTATCTCTTGTAGTGGTGGCACATGTCCTATCAATATTCAAAAGAGTAAAATCAAAGGAATGTTCTATAAACCAACTCAGACTCTTAGTACAAAATAAGTGAAAGTAGTGAAGAATGCCTAAGAATGTTCCACAGCCTCCCAAAGATAGGAAACAAATGTCATCGTTCTAATATACAAGACTTTACTAAACATTTGCTCTTATACCAATAATACCTGTGTAACCTAGCTTTGATACCCATTTTTAAGACCCAATTTACGAGTCATGATTGGCATCTACTCTATCTCTCCAGTAGGTATGCCAACTCATAACTCTGAGTTCAACACAGTGCGTTTAACTTAGTGGAAAATGCCCAACATAGGCAGAAATCAACAACAAAACTTATAATTAAACATAATGTTTGAAATAGATAAAGGTAGTTAACATGGATACCATCCCACGATCTGGTAGAGCCCGTACAAGAGTATTTAGTAATAATAATGCAATCCAAGTATCTATAATTGTCAATAACATTTGACTTGAAACAAAATACTGAACATACAAAAATAGAAAGAAATAAGTGACTCTTAACTCTAAGAGATCACTCTATCTCCAGATATCAACATAACACAAGCATTGATCAATGGCGACAACTATTACTTATATCTGCACCAAAAAGGTATAGAAGTATAGTATGAGTATCAAAATCACAGTAGTCTAGAGGCCTCTTCTGCCAACTGAGCTAAATCATAATATAAATACAATAAAATGTAAGATAACATAACTAAGTCAAGGTATAGACAAACCTAAGGTAATTCCAACATCGCTATGCATAAACAAGTGGCTGCCATACACTGATTAGTGTAGAAAAGTAAATAAACTATCGTAAGCCCCAAAAGTTTGGAAGGCACAAACAAGATAAAGCAACCCACCACCATAGTTTATCAACTCTCATAATATAATTGGAATTTATCCAAGCCATACCACATTATAACCATCAATTTTCCATAATCATCTAATTTTCTAATTAATCAACATTATCAACTAACGATTATCTACAACTGATCCTCATGTATCAATAAATCATTCTTTATCAACTAAACACTATTTATTAACTAATCTTCATATAGCATTTAATAATCATTCATCAAATAGTTATTATTTATAAATTAACCAATATTTATCAACTAATCCTTATTTCACTAGAATCCCTATGAGTTGTAAGGTTCATTTCTCATCCTAAACAACTAGTCATGGCGATGACTCATAACCTGACATCACGAGTCATGACGTCACTCGTAGTCACTAGCAATACTTTTTCCTGTGTTTTAATTGAGGGAATTTTAGTCATTTCCCTCTTTCCTCAATTGTGAACCATCACTTAAAAACACTTTAGGGTCCTATTATTACTTTAAAATAACTGAAAATACACTTTTGTTCTCTCAAATTCCCCAAAGCAAGTATAAGTCCAAGGTTTCTCAAGGTTAATCATCTAGGACTCAGAGGTTGATTTCCCTCCATAATTTCTGATACTTTGAGGCATGTGTCTCTCCCCTTACATATGTTTTAAGTAAAACATGTGTTTAAATTATTATTCATGTGGATTTGAACATGGATTTTGATTTGGGTTGAGGGTTTTGGAAGGATTGTTACTTGATTTGCATTCCCATAGTTTTAATACAAGTGTTCATTTTCTTGTTTATTTATTTTGAAACCCATTGGGGTGCATGATATGGTGAATGGGATGGGGGTCGAGATATTTCCCCAATTTGATGATTTTGGTTTGGAAATGGTGTTCCCTAAACCCACCTGTGTAATTGGATTTTAAATATGGTTAATTATATGATTTGGCTTACTTCCCTAATCTCTTGCATTGTATAAATGGTCAAATGGATAAAAAGGGTTTTGAAGGCCTTGTTGACCATTTTTTTAATTTTATACATGATTTAATAAACAAAGGGGGTCGTGGCATTGCCCCAACTTATTTTAATGAACAAAAGGGGTTGTAGAATTTCCTCAAGTTGATGGAATTGGTATTTCATAATTATAAGCTTACAAACAGAATGGTATGACTATTCCTATGGTTGATGCCTTAATGGATAATTCCTTAGTTAAATGAATGGGTTATTTGAAACTTGATTTAATTAAGATTAAAGGGGATTGTGTAGCCAAAAGGCAAAGGTGAAAGTCCCAAGGGACTGATACTGGAAACCATGTTTGCTAGCGTGGGGGCAGTTGGTCTTTATGACCGTATGCTCTTTATGAATGTGTGCATAGTTCACACATTACATATATATATATATATATATATATATATATATATTTCTTGGAATATTTGTAGCCTTGATGAATTTGGCCCTACCTCGAATTTCTCTGGTTTGTGCGGCCAACACGCACTGGGCCTAATCAGTAGGGAGAGACCTGGACCCAACTAGTAGGGCAATCTAGACCCATACAGCCCATGGGTATGAATGATGATTTGAGCTAGACAGTCCAAGATGATGTTTTAAATCTCATGCTAAACCTTATTCCCTATCTCAACATTATATATATATATGTATATATCTATATATGCATGCATGTATTTGAATATGTCAGTTGAGTTTGGACTGGATTTTGAAATTGCATTATTTTATCCCTTTCCTGAGTTGCATGCGAGGACTCACCCCGCTAACCATCTTCGTATGTTGTATACCCATGTGATGTAGGGAACGAAGACACTTCTACTTTCCCTGTACAATGATAGGTAATTATTGGATAGCTCATGAATCAAATTTGAAGTGGTGAGCTTTCATTATTCAGAATACCCTCTTTTAATGGTCTTGTTTAATTCATGTTTTGGACTATTCCTTTTGGACTCATTTTGGCTATGGTTGGGGGTATGTCCCAACTGAGGTTGTTCTTGGTTATTGATGCTTTGTGGGTTACTGTGGATTGGGGTGGATGTTAAAGTTCTTTGATTTCTTTCTGAGCTAGTTTTTAAATATCTTGTTATACGTTCGGAACTTAGCTCTATATTGTTATATGTTCAGAATTCATCCGCTGCTAGTTGTATTATATTCTGGTTGGCTAGGGTAAAGGGGATGGTCTCTAATCCTCGATGGACTTGAGATACCCATCACGACCAGTCCTTTGTTTGAGTCGTGAGAACTAGGGTCCACCTTGGGTTAGAATCTTCTATGACTCTTCTCTTAGTTTAACGGTGAAGAAATCAATGCCAAGGTCAATTAGGTTTATCACTTCTTTCAATTTACATAGGTCAAAGATTTTTCCTCAATTATTCGTGATCCAATTTCCTCCCTACTAAATTGATTATGACTGAGAGCTTCGATGGGGCATAGAGGTATTATTTTTCCGCTAGTGCAAGATGTATGGATTCCTCTTCTGAAAGGTAAATTGGTATCTCCCAAGATACACCTTCACTTCAAAGATGATTGTGGTTGCTGTCAAATATAGTAACCCAACAAACATTTGGGTCGAATACCAAGGGAATATGTCGACTTGCGGATCTAAGATGCTGTAATCAATAAGAAAAAACTAGAAAAGTAAATGGGGGAATTTGAAGAGCAATATCAAACAAGGAGAAAATATCAACTTCAGTTGTAATCAGTATTGTTGAATACTAGGATTGTATTCCCCCAGGCTTCTCAACTCCATAGTATTATCATGCTTTATTGAACCAACCTAATACCTTGCATGTAGAATCGATAAGTTATGTACCTTCTATAGTCTTTTGGACAAGTAGAAGAATTTCACCCTTTACCTTTTGAGTCTCAGGATATAGCCTAACTAACCCTTGTCTTGATCCAATTAAACATTATATTTTGAGTCTCTAGTTATTAGATGGTATCTAATCATCTTACTAAGATAAACCCTAGAAGTGTGGATCGACAACTAAACTCCAAATTATTGTTGTGTTTATCTTTTACTAGTCACTACTTCTCTTATAGAGTAAGTAGCAATAATCTAGGCAGGATCCTAGCGTTGGCCACCCGTTAAGAAAACTATTATATTGAAGATAAAGAAATGCATGCATGGTATCAATTCAAAAAAACAATAGCACTTCCCCTACTTCGTCAATCTACCAGAGTTTCCATAACTCTAGCTATGGGTTTTCAGCCGCTCATGCTTTTGAAGAAATCAACAACATTCATAATCAAAAGCATAGGTGAAATCACAATAACAAGAAGTAAATAAAACCACAACCGTAATTGGATTAATAAACTAAAGTCAATACAAGAGAATCCCAAGATCACAACCAAATCTTAGAATCAAAATATGTTTGTATCAAAAGTACATAACTCCTACTAAAAAACACATAAAGGGTATTTAAAGTACATGAGGAAACCCTAAAACCAAAGCTTGAATGAAATAGGAGAAAGCAGGGTCTGTGGCTAGATGTGGTCTGTACTTGCGCCCTAACCCTGGGCGCAGGTAGTACCTGCGGTCATCAGAGTAAGCACAGGTACAAGGCGCAGGTACTAAATGATAAAAATCCTGCAAGTCAGCTCTCAGGATTTAGGACTTCTGGCACATGCTTTGCCTCTTTGCGGTCCGTAGGTCATACATACGAACCGTAGGTTGACTTACTAAGTGTCGTAAGTCATCTTTTCTTCTCTTATCCAATTCTCGAACATGCTTTGATCACGAACAAGCCAAAAAGTATCCCAAACATCCATAATTGCTCAAAAAGTAGCAAAAACACCTTTTCCCCTTATTCACGAACTTAGCATCCAAAATATAATTTCTTGCAAAACATACCCAAAACGCATCATATCTATCAAAATAACCTCTGAAACATGCATATTTTCCTTATTTTAAGCATCGAA
The DNA here is from genome assembly GCF_002878395.1 of Capsicum annuum. NCBI lineage: Eukaryota > Viridiplantae > Streptophyta > Magnoliopsida > Solanales > Solanaceae > Capsicum > Capsicum annuum. Next base: position 6,949 of record NW_025891183.1, read on the forward strand.
AAGTTCTATATTTCTACAGCACAATAACACCCTCAACTTAGAATGTTTACATTTCCTTAGGCAACAAAACACAATAAAAACAAAAACAACGCTTAACTTGGAGAATCTAAGCTCACTTTTCAAAACCAACTATGTATGAACATGAAGCACAACAATGTGACACAATGGGAGCAAGGTATGGAATTACATTAGCAATAGACAACCACACATATATACTAGTTACACTACCCAAAACAAGCAAATAACTAGCAATATGACTCAAATGCCCTCACAACAAAGAAGTCCCAGCTCACGTATATAAAATAATACATGTCAATGAACGGGCCCTCCAGAGACACTCACACTCTAAAGAGAAGTTCCAATCAATGTACATCAAATGCCATAGGCTTGCCCTTACTTTCTTTACCATAGCTTTCAGACAGTTAACTTAGGATCAATATAGGACTTTTCTCAACTTGTAATGTAGGTTTGGGGTTGGTATGATACATATGGACATTTAAAGTGACTAAGCGTCCTTGGTACTGCACTAATTTTGGGGTCTTACTTATTAATTTCTTTTAGTCAACCCTTATTTCTTCCTTTTACTCTTTTATGCACATTCAGGTTGGGTGATCTTTTATTCTCTTTTTTGCTTTTTTCACAATCTTTCTTTTCTTTTCTTTTTCTACCACACCCAGCCCTACTAACTTTGTCTCTAATTTTACCCTTCTTCATACCCACTATACCATTGCACACCCCTATGATAGCCACCCTCGACATAGGCGATTTGCCTGAGTTGAGATGCACAATGTCCAAGGAGGACTAGGGCCAAAATAGGTTCACTATAATAAAAAGAGAAGGTGAATAGGTAAAACAAGAAAAATAGGCTATAAGGTTCAAAATAGGGATCAAAGGATATTATTTCACACATGGAAAGTATAAGTAGACTAAACTCAAAAACGGACTATGAGATTTTCCTAATTGACTATCCTACAACCCAGGCAAGACTAACCAGACAAGTTCTGAATTTAATACACAAAGGGTACTAGGTAGTATCACACACACATGGCACAAAGTCAATACTACAAACTACTACCTATTCGGTTCATGCAGTTGTAAGCAAGTGATTATCATGTCCCTAATCCTAATGCCATAACAAGATCCACAATGTTCACATATATATACATTTACACAGTTATATAAAACAAAATTTTGGAGGGCTATCAAATCAATCAAAACATGAGTACTGCTCTAAGTATATAAAAATCTCCTAGTTACACAAAAATACAACACAATATGAAATAAAACACAATACGACACAAAATTATTTTAGACATAATGGTTCTACAATCATACAGTCGTTGATAAGAAAAGAAGCACGACAACAAAAATCTGCGGCGACATAGTATGCCCACCTCCAACTAAAAACTGTGTATTGTCCTCAATGCGCTAAAATAAAGTAAAACAAAGGGAAGTGATAATATATTGGGGATGCACTAAGCGTTCATGTCATGAGCATCCCCAGACAAGAAGATGCACCCATAAGTAGAGGGTGAATAGATGAAACAAGACATAGTAGTGGCGGTGTACTACAAGAAGATGCACCCACAAGTAGCTCGATAATCCACTACCTACCAAAAAATGCAGTCTCTAAAAAATCATGGGTCGCCCTTTTTAAGGCTTGCTTATATGGCTTGTTTGGATTTTGTGGGTCCCCTCTCGGCCTCTCTCGGTCCCAACTATGGAGACCACCACATTATCCTTCATGAGTAAATGAAAGTATATGGGACTATGCAAACGTGATACCTGAATAATTGGGGATACAGCTGGAGGGAAGGCTAATATGTGGCTCTCAATAAGAGAGCACACCTTTGTTCGTAAGATATCTACCTCTTCCCTCCTATGTTTTTGATTTGATTTCTCACTATCTGTGAATCAGTGTGTCATATGTCTCTCATCCATATTTGGTGTATTTGGTACACTATCCTGTGCAACAACATCCTCATTAATAGTGTCAATCACAGATACCACTAATATATCATCTGACTGTTGCACTGTCATACACACATCTAAAACTACTTGCTTGTTATTCATTTTAAAGGTGATCTCCCCTAAGTCTATATCAATAAACACCATACTAGTGATAGGAAGGATCAACTTAATATAATGGGGGTTGAGAATTCACTTCATAAGCAAGAACCCTGAAATCAGCGTTAAACATAAAGGATGCAACCCTTACTTCTACGTCGCACAAAACATCCACTGGTTTCTTCATAGATGAGTCAGCCATCAACAGTTGAATGGACTTAAGTTTGAGTTCCCCCCATCCTCAACAACTTGTACAGAGCTAGTGGCATCATATTTACTCCTGATCCTAAGTCACATAAAGCATGCTAGACATTGAAAGTCCCAATAGGACATGGAATAGTGACTACTCTAGGGCCCTTCTTCTTTTTTACTAATAGTAAGGAAGGGGTCACACCATAAGGGTGCACATGATCATTGGTATCGATGACCCAATCCTCACCGCTATCATACTTAAAATCATCATCAACCCATGTAGACTTCTCAGATACTCTGCCTCAGGTGTCTCATCACTCTAAATGCTATCAATCTTCAAATCCTCAATAGAAGGTACATGGAGATCATTAGTAATGGCACCACAATTAGTGGTGATAGATAGACAATGACTTCTTGCTAGTGGACTCTAAACTTTTCATTCGGAAGAGTAACATGTTATTTCTATTTGATCGTAGCAGACATTAGCCTGAACTGGTGCTCCAACTACATGATAGAAATGGCACAACACTTGACCTTTAGGGTCAACCCTAAAATCTCAGCCTTTAATGACACGACTGAATTAGGGCCTTGTCGTAATGGGCATTCCAAGTCCAAATAGGAGTGGGGACCACCCCCAATACATAACCTAATTGCCAAATAAATACCCTAACTTGGGTGAATTCTGAGCATATAAGAAGATAGCATTTTGTACAAATCCAGACTCTGGGTTAGGTCCATAACTATGACCAACCCAAGCAAGTCCAACCATCCAATACCCAACCAATAACCATACAAAAACCAATACAATTACAAAGTACGAGTCTATAACATAATAGGATGGAACAATCATAAATAAAGTCAAACGTTATTATCCATAATACTAATAGCAATTCCAAGTCTGACACTACTACCGACATCGTCCATACCAACCTATAGTAGTCCCACAATGCCTCTAATCGAAAGTAAAACAATATTCGATTAGGACATGCCCCTAACCATAGCCAAAACCAATGTATATAAAATAACTAGACTATGTAAAGACATCTATGTATGAAATGTATCTTTCTAGAATATGAAAGATCACCACTTTAATCCAACAGTCAATCTTGAATTCGATCACTAAGAAAGAGGAGTAAAATGGTCAATTCCTGCATCGTATGGGGATACAATGCTCGAAGTCGGGTTATTGGGTGAATGATAACACACACTAATGATAAGAATAAAATAATGTCAACCTTTAAAAAAAAGTAAACTAACCATATGCATTCAAAACCATACATATAAAAATATATAACCATGCTGGGAAAGGAAACCGGGTTTAGAATGCCTTTAAAACTGTTAACCTGGGTATGTGTAGCTTAATCTTTCTAGAACCATCCATGGGCTATATGGGTCTAGTGTAACCCCCTAACGGGCCCTGATTTGTGTAGCCGCATGAACCAGAAATATCATAGAAGTAGTGTATTCTCAAATACCCTTCATTTTCCATGATATATGTGTATAAGTGTACTTAGGGGATTCTCGTGTACCCCGTAAATATCATATATGGGAACCATAACAAATCCTCATACCGTCAAATGTTAGTTTTCAGCGTCTGTCCATTAGACTCACACCTTCGCAGTTAACTATCACACCCTGCTATTATTTCCCAATTAAAACCATTGCTATACAACCAAACCACTAATTCCATTTATTATTAATCATTATAAGTAGTTGTATCATCATACCAATTATAGATTTCAAGCTATGTCCTTAGCCATCCTTTTTAAGTAAAGGAATTCCAATGTACCCATAGATTGCATTATCAAGTAGACTTAGGGGAATCCAATTTACGCCACAAGATGTTCATTATTAAGTGTACTTGGGGGATTCCCTTGTACCCCACAAGGAAGTTTAACTAAACCATAACCATTACCACCAAGACCTTACCACTTAACCATTCCAAACCATTTATACCATTTGGGGTTCCATTATTAAGTTATATCATGCAATAGTTCAATGAAGGTCCAACAATTTAACCAAAAACATTCTCATAGGCATTTTATCAAACATGTTGGGGGGCATATAGTTTTCAAAGCCAAAACGAATTACCAATTAACCATTTCCATGCAACCAAATATTCAAACCGCCATTATAATATGAAAACCATAAGTAAAAGACATGGGAAAACCATAACCAACCATTATAACCAAAACCCCCAACATATAATTGAAAACCCAAAACCATAGAATAATTATGCCATTAAAAAATACATAAAACATGCCTTTAGTTGGAACTAATAATGATGGAGGACTACATGACTTAAATTAAGAAGATGACAAAGAGAAATCATTCTTGTAAGCACCAAATTGACCACCTTCAAAGAAACCCTAGCCTTTCTTAGCCCAAGAGCCTTAAGAGAATTAGAGAGAGAGTTTAAGTGTTTTAGATTGAGAATACTAGGGTAAATGATGTCTCAAAAGAGGTATAAGTCATGGGGCCTTAATAGGTTAAGAGGAAAAATGTCCAGATTACCCCCAACTTAAACTGAATAAAATTCCCACTGGATAGTTTGACCATCCCACCCCAATCGTACCCTAGGGTACGAGTGGTACCCCTATCTCATACCCTATGCCTTACCTTGGACCCCAACACTGTCTAGCATATGACCACCCAAGCCAAACCTTACCTAACCATATGATTAGTACCATGAAACCGTACCTTAGGCAGAATAGAATCTCCTAGGCTTAACTTAGGGCAACATATGATTGACATCTTACGATTAGTACCCTAAGATACAATTAGTATGATAAAACCGTACCTTGGATTGAAACCAACCAACCCACACTAGTTAAAAAATCCAATATAGTCATACCCTATCATATGAGAAGTACCCTAAATCATATGAAGTTCAAAAGCCAAAAATCGAGAAATTTTCTTAGGGTCAAAACCTAGGGTGTTTCAGTCTCCCCCACTAGGATTATGCATCCCCGAATGATGGACAAGGTAGTATAAGTACGATGTACACCCCAACATATCCATTCCAACCTTTAACTAAGTTAGAAAACAAAGATGCAAAGAAATCAACTTTTCCTTTAACCAAGTTAGAAAACAAAGATGTGATCAAGAACACATACCTACGCACGAATATCTGGAGCTGAAAACAAATATGGATACTTAGACTTCATATCCTTTTTTGCTTCCTAAGTAGCCTCTTCCACGTTGTGGTTTTGCCATAGAAACTTAATAAAGGCCACATCCTTGGTTGCAACCTGACGAACCTGCCCATACAGGATCTCAATCAAGATCTCTTCATCAGACAGAGAATTTGAGATATGTAATACTTCTAAAGCAACAACCGATAAAGGATCACCTATACACTTTCTCAACATAGAGACATGGAATACCGAATGAATAGAGATCAAACTAGATGGCAACTCTAAGTCATACACAATATTACAAATCCTCCTAAAAACCACATAAGGACCAACATACCAGGGACTGAGCTTTCCCTTTTTCCCAAACCGTATTACTCCCTTCATAGAAGACACCTTTAGGAATACCCTATCCCAAACCTCCAACTCCAAGTCCCTATGCCTTATATTCGTATAGGACTTTTGAAGACTTTGAGCAGCTTTAAGCCTGTCCCAAATCACCTTTACCTTTTCCATAGCCTGATAAACCAAATCCTAGACAAAAATATTGACCTCACCTAGCTCAAACCACCTAATATAATATCTACACCTTCTACTATACAAGACCTCAAAAAGGGTCCATCCTAATGGTAGAATGGTAACATTGTTGTAAGAAAACTCTACAAGAGGTATATGATCAACCAAATTACCACCATACTTAATAAGACACACATAAAGCATATCGTCTAATATCCTAATAGTCCTTTCTGCTTGCTTATCCATCTGCGGGTGGAAAGCAGTACTTAGATTAACCTTAGTCCCTAACCCTTTCTGAAATGACCACAAGAAGTGAGATGAGAATTGCCTACCACAATCGAAGATAATAAAAAATAGTACCTCATGGAGATTCACAATCTTAGGAAGATAGACCTCGCACAATCCTCAGTAAAAAATTTAGTCCTCACTGGTAAAAAATGAGCCGACTTTGTCATCTTATCCATAATGACCCAAATTGAATCGAAATGGTTTCGAGATAGAGGAAGATCGATAATGAAATCCATGACCACCCCTATTTCTATTTGGGAAAATCAATTTCTTAATACAACCCTTTGGGCCTCATTTGCTTAACTTTCACTTGTTGACACACCAGATATTTGGCCACAAAATCAAGCACATCCCTCCTTATACTATTCCACCAATACATCTTCTTGAGATCATGATACATTTTGGTCAAACCAGGATGAACAATGTAGTACAATTTATGCGCCTCAGTCAATATCCTTTCTCACAACCCATCGACGTCGGGAACACATAGTCTCCCTTGGTACCTCAAGATACCATCACCACTAATATCAAATACCATCACCTTTTCCCTACTTACATCACCCTTGATTCTCATCAAGACAGGATCTAACATTTGCTTCTCCATGATCTCCGCACCAAGAGATGACCGAACCACTTCCTATACCAATACACCACCATTCTCGAAGTCAAAAAGGCAAACTCTAATATTATCCAAATGGTTAATATCCTTCACCAATTCCCACTTCTCCTTATCTATATGAGATAAACTCCCTATGGATAGAGTGCTAAGAATATCAGCTACTACGTTAGCTTTATCTAAGTGGTAGTGAAGACTCATATCATAGTCTTTAAAAAGCTCAAGCCATCTCCTTTTCCTGAGATTAAGCTCTTTCTGAATGAAGACATACTATAGACTCTTATGATCAGAAAAGATGTCCACATGTACTCCATACAAATAGTGCTACCATATTTTCAATGTAAACACCACCACTAAAGCACCAAATTATGACTAGGATAGTTTCTAACATGTACCTTCAACTACCTAGAAGTATAGGACATCACCTTACAATGCTACATTAAAATGCAATCAAGTTCCACCCAAGATGCATCACAGTAAACCACAAACCTCTTATTATCTTTAGGCAAAGTCAAAACTGAAGCAAAAGTTAGCTTATCCTTCATCTTCTCAAAAGTAACCTCGCATGCATCCAACCAAGAAAACTTTACCTTCTTTTGAGTCAACTTAGTTAATAGGGCAGTTATAGTCAAAAAACTTTCCACAAACCTCCTATAATACCCAATCAAACCCAAGAAGCTTCAAATACTGGATGGAGTCATAGATTTAGGCCACTTCTTAACCACCACCACCTTTTGTAGATCCACTATAATCCCCTCACTAGAAATAATATAACCCAGAAAAGTGACAGCATTCAATCAAAATTTATATTTTGAAAACCTTTGGATATTAATTTTTGAGCTCTAAGATATGATATAAACCTTCCCTTAGGAGCTAGGAAACCAACCTCCCACTCAATAACCGGTTCATCAGGGAACTTAAAGACAACCTTACGGGTTCGATAATCTAAGGATGCAAAGCACGAGTGTAACTAATCTATCCCCAAAATAATATCAAAATTCACCATATCTAATTCAAAGATATCCACCTAACTATTCTTACTAACAAAAGATACCACGCAACCCCTATAGACTCTTTTACCAACCATAGAGTCACTTATCAGGGTAGAAATAAAAAACTAATTTGAAATAACCTTGATACTAAAATAAAAAGCCATAAATAGGGTCACATAAGAGATAGTAGACCCCGAATCAACAATACACATCATGAGAAAAAGTTGTAGCATACCAGTTATGACATCAAACGATACCTCAGACTCCTATTGAGATGCAAGAGCATATAATCGATTTTGGCATGTGCCAGTACCAGAAGAAGAAATAGATGTAAAAGTAACACCCTTGGGTGCAGGAGCAGATAAAGAGGCAACAAGTACATTATTCTCCCTTGAAGCAACCTTACCAACTAGATGACTTCTAAGCATATAGACTGGCTGACTATATTTGAAATACATGTCCCTCCCCTTATCATAGAAGTCTCGATGTAACCAACCATTGAACCTACAGGAAGAATATAATAAGGCTGACTGAGCCCCACTAACTTGAGATTGGCCACCTTGTGCCCTAAATTTATCCCTACCTAGCTAATGCCTATCACCTGATTGCTTCGAGTTAGGAGGAATAGTTGTAGAGAAAGAACCAAAACTCCCCTACTTCTTTTTTAGCCACTTACCACCATCCCGACCACTTTGTAGTTGTCCACCATTCTCAAAGAACCTGATCCTCTTACCCTACCTATCCCATACTTAGCTCACTTTCTCTTTCCCTCCTTCACTTGTTACATATGAACCACCAACTTAGTGATATCTATGTCCTTGAATAATAATGCAGTCTTGCTTTCATGGATCAAATCTCGAGATAGTTCTGAAGTGAATTTTCACATCCTGGCCCTCACATCAGATACAATTTTTGGAGCATACCTAGATAGCTGATAGAATTGTAAGGCATTATCCTTGACTAATATCTTCCACTATTTTAGACTAACAAATTCCTCTACTTTTACTTCCTTAATATCCTAAGAAAATAAGTGGTCCAGAAAAGCATTAGAGAAAGTATCCCATCAAAAAGACTCATCCTCCTTACCTCTCACTTTATCCTATTCATTGTACCATTGGTATACCATATCCTTTAGCTTATAGGCAATAAATTTCACCCCTTCCCAAATTTAGGGCTTGCATCACCCTAAAGATATTATCCATCTTATATAGAAAACCTTGAGGATATTCCTCCACCTTAACACCAATGAAAGTAGGAGAACTAATCCATATGAACTGGCCAACCCTTGTGGCCTCAGAAGATGGAATACAAGATGCACCATGCTCAGCCTCAGAAGATACCAATTAAGCAATCACATGAATTAACTGATGAAATTCTATATTTGTCACATCACCTTGAGAAGGACTTGTAAAAACCTCTGGAACTCCAAAATAATTAGGGATGGGACCCCTAGAAAAGTATGGATCCCCTTAGGAGAGTGTCCCATCAAAATTGTCCCTAGTTGAGATAGAGGAGTTTCTTTATATCTCAGATAGTCGAGGCATTATCTAAAATTGGAATTAGATAAGATTCCATGACTTAGGCTCTAGCTTGAGAAAAGAATACAAAGAAGAGAAACATTCCTAAATGCCTTGTAGCCTCTCTCTCTTATGAGTGTGGTGCACCAGAAAGCCCTAAAAGAGACTCTACTCGACATTGCTTTTGTGGACTCCCTAATTGACCATGAACCTAAGGATCTGATACCAACTTGATATGAACCGAACTGAGGACCTACCATAACGGGCATCCCAAGTCCAACTAGGACCGAGGAATACCCCCAACACCTAATCCAACTGCCAAATGTGTACCCTGATTTGGATAAATGTCAAGCATATAACAAGATAGCATTTTTTACAACTCCAAACTTTGGGATAGGTCCATAACCATGAACAACCCAAACAAGTCTAACATCCAGTACCAAACCAATAACCATACCAAAACCACAATAATAACAAAGTATGAGTCCATAATATAATAAGATGGAACAATTATAAATACAGTCAAAATAGTATCATCCATAATACCTATACCAATGCCAAGGCTAATACCACTAATGATACTACCCAAACCAACCTATCATAGTCCCATAAAGTCTCTAACTAAAAATTAAAAGAATATTCGGTTAGGACATACCCCCAACCATAGCCTAAACCAATGTCTATGAAATAACTAGAGCATGTAAAGACATCCATGACATAAAATAGAACCTTCCAAAATATGGAAGCTCACCACTTCAATCCAATAGTTAATCCCAAATCCGATCACTAAGCCGGAGGAGTAGAACAATCAATTCCTACATCGCATGGGGATACAACAATTGAATATGGGTTAGCGGGTGAGCGCTAGCATGCACTCAAGATAAGGATAAAATAATGCCAACCTTTAAAACAAAGAAAACAAATCATATCCATTCACAACCATATATACATATATATAACTATGCTGGGAAAGAAAATCGGGTTTAACATGTCTTTAAAATTTTTAACCTAGGTATGTGTAGCTTAACCATCCTAGAACTACCCACTGGCTCTATGGATCAAGTGTAACCCCCTGAACGGGCCTCAATGCATGTAGCCACATGAGTTGAAAATACCATAGGAGTAGGGGATTCCCGAGTACCCTTCAATCTCTATGATATATATATATATATACAAGTGTATTTAGGGGATTACTATGTACCCCCTAAGAATCATATATGGTAACCATGACTAAGCCTCATGTCGATAAACATGAGTTTCCAGTGTCGGTCCATTGGACTCACACCTTTTCGGTTAGCTATCACATCCTACCATTATTGCTCAATTAAAACCATTGCCATACAACCAAACCACCAATTTCATTTATTATTAAGTAAGGCTATAAGTATTTGTATCATCAAATCGACTATATCTTGCAAGAAATGTCCTTAGCCATCCTTTTTAAGTAAAGGCATTCCCATATACCCATAGATTATGTTATCAAGTTGACTTGGGGGAATCCTATGTACCCCAAAAGATGTTCATTATTAAGTGTACTTGAGGGATTCTCTTTTACCCCACAAGGATATTCAATTAAACCATAACCATTACCACCAAGACCTTACCATTTAACCATTCCAAACCTTTTAAACCATTTAGGGTTCCATTGCTAAGTTATACCATGCAATAGTTCAATAAAGGTCCAACAATTAATCAAAAACATTCTCATAGGCATTTTATCAAACATGTTGAGGGCATATAGTTTCCAAAGCCAAAACCAATTACTAATTACCAATAAACCATTTCTATGTAATCAAATATTCAAGCCACCATTATAATGTGAAAACCATAGGTAAAAGACATGGGAAAAAAATAACCAACAATTATAATTAAAACCCCCAATATATAATTGAAAACCAAAAACCATACAAAAATTATGCCATGAAATCGATTCATAAAGCATGCCTTTAGTTGGAACTAACAATGAGAGAGGACTACATGCCGTAAATTAAGAAGATGACAAAGAGAAATCATTCTTGTAAGCCCCAAATTGACCACCTTGAAAGAAACCCTAGCCTTCCTTAACCCAAGAGCCTTGAGAGAATTTGAGAGAAAGTTTAAGTGTTTTATATTGAGAATACTAGGGTAAATGATGTCCCTATAGAGTTATAAGTCGTGGGTCCTTAAGAGGTTAAGAGGGAAAATATCCAGATTACCCCCAAACTAAACTAAATAAAAGTCCGGCAAGATGGTATGACCACCCCACCCCAACAGTACCCTAGGGTATGAGTGGTACCCCTATCTCGTACCCTAGGCCTCACCTTAGACCCCAACACTATCCAACTTACAACTACCCAATCCAAATTGTACCCAACTATATGATTAGTACTATGAAATCATACCCTAAGTAGAATAAAATCTCCTAACCTTCACTTAGGGCGACATACGATTGACATCATACCATTAGCACCCTAAGATACAACTACTATGATCTAATTTTCCTTGGAAAGAAACTAACCAAACCATACTGCTTACCATATGACCAAACCCAACCTAGTCGTACCCTATCATACTAGAAGTACCCAAATCATATGATGTCCAAAAGCAAAAAATTGAGAAATTTTCTAAGGGTCAAAACCTAGGGTGTTTTACTTAATTTCCTTATGGTTGCTCTCCTGATTTTATTTACCCTTCACCAGTTTGATCAGTATTTTTTCCATTCTTGATTCTATATCAATGTACCCGTTTCCCTTATTCTTATAATTATCTCTCTATTTCCAGTCACCTTCTTTGTCCCTTTTGTGGTGTCTATATTTGTCATCATAGTAGTTTCAACCATGGTTTCTTTGCCCTTAGGCACAAAACCCCTCAAACTAATGATCCAAATACCCAACCTACTCTTCTAATACAGACTCATAAGCTCTGGAAGTTTCACCTTATACTCCTACTACAAGAATATTTTCAAAATTTATAGCCGCAAATTATTTTAACAACACACAAATATCAGTCTTCAGTAGTGTAATCTCTATGCTATAGAATCATTAGCTGCCTCTAGTCACTAATAGCTTCAATGGTGTAAGTACCAGAACCTCTCTCATCCTCTCGAGTCTTCCACCCTTGGTAAGTGAGCGAGATCTAATTCATACTACTAGAAGCTATCTCCCATCGCAATCTCATAAAGGCCACTCCAGAGATCGTATCTACCATAAATCTAGAACTGATGGTCGGGTCTCTATAGAATAACTCCAATAAGTTCATCCCTAAAATTTTTTGGTTGGGCACCATACTTAGCTTCTTCTTGAACTAAAATAATGCCTCATACATAGACTCGGACTACAGTTGCTGGAAATTATAAGTATTATCCTTGAGCTGCAACACCCTAGATGGAGAAAAGAACCTATTTTAAAATAATTTGTGCAACTTATTCCATATAGTGATAGACCCTCTTAGCAGTTTACTTAACCATAAAGATGCTTCTCCAGTAAGCGAGAAAGGGAACAACCTTAATCTAAGCACCTCCTAATTCACCCTTGGATATGTATATAAAGTGCAAATTCCAGTAAAATTGGTTGGATGCATGTTTGCGTCATTGATAGGCAGTCCCTCAAACACACCCTTCATGTATATTAGCCGATTCCAGTAAAATTGGTTGGATGCATGTTTGCGTCATTGATAGGCAGTCCCTCAAACACACCCTTCATGTATATTAGCCGAATCATAAAACTCAATATATTAAACTTAATGCCTAAGGTTAAAATAGAAGGAATAATGGCATATGGTTGCAAGTACTGGTATGTTGGGATCACGTGGGTTTAGCCACCTCAAAACTCTATTCTAATTTCCACTGAGTGTTTTTTGATGCTCTACTTCTTGTCTTTGCATAGCTAACTTTTCCTCCCAAGCTATCCACTAAGAATCTTTTTCCCTTATTTAGTTATCCGCTTATGCTAAAAGCATCTTCGTCTGCTAGTCAATAGTATCCTAAATTCCTTTAAAGGGAGGGGGAGGATATCATCATGAACTACTTCAGGAATATCATCTCTTTTCTGTTCCATTATCCCACTAGGTGTTTGTAGGATCCTCTCTAGATTTGGATTTACTAGGAGTAAGGGATAGCGTTTACTCTGTGTGTTAGGCATACACCAACGATACCCAACTAAAAAAAAAGAAAAAACCCATAAACTACAACAACCTTAATTCACAAATCAACACCATATTCCCTGGCAATAGTGCCAAAATTTGGTAATGCCCAGGCTATACCTTCACTCCAAAGATGATTGTAGTCTATAAAATATATTAACCCAATAAAATTTGGAGATGAATACCGAGGGAATACATGAACATATGGATCTCAGATGCTATAATCAACAAGTAAAAACTGGAAAAGTAAATAGGGGATTTGAAGAGCAATATCGAATAAGGAGTATATATCAACTTTGATTGTAATCAATATTGGTGAACACTAGGATTGTGTTCCCCCTAGCTTCTCAACTCTATAGGCTTATCATGCTTTATTGAACCAACTCAATGACTTACATACAAAATTGATAAGTTATGTACATTCTACAATTTTTTGGATGAGTAGAAGGATTTTACCCTTTAGGTTTTGAATCTCAGGATGTCTCCTAACTAACCCTTAGCTTGATACCAAATAACTATTATCTTTTGAGTCTCTAGTTATTAGATGAAATCTAACCATCTTACTAAGATAAAACCTAGAAGTGTAAATCATGTAACCCTCCAATTATCTAAACTGAAATGCCACATGGTGCTCATGATCCTAAGGGACCACAAGCTAACCCATGACTGATATCTGTACTGGTATAGTGCAAATCATGACATAATAATATGGAATACGAAAAATCTGTAAGGCCATTAGGTTCTCTACATTAAAACAACATTCGTGGGGTAATAATACCCAAAACAAAACTGAAATAACTGTCTAACATGATGTAGTCTAAAAGCCTCTAAACTGTCTGAATAAGGAGTTAAGGGAACATGTCTCCAACTAACTCCATTAAACTAAATTGAAGAAAGAAATGAATAAATCAAATCATATTGTCCTCAAATAAATAAGGACTCACTGTATCTCTACGACTGGAATGCTACCATTTCTAAGTTTGGAGCTCATGTCTCAAAACCTATGATGTAACATAAAAAGAAAGCACCATAGCGCAAATGTGTTAGTAAAATTGGAGTACTGAGTATACGAGTGAGGTAGGCTGAATATAAAAGGTTTCATACATGAACAATGCTAACTGACTAACTAATATGAACGTGAGAGTGCAAACATACATACATAGAAACTGGGATCATGAAATATGTGACATACTGATAACTGATCAGGACGAATACTAGAATTTTGATAACATGGGTGACTGTAACTGACAGTCCTAAATCTGGTAAAACTATTTGAGTTCCGTACTGTAACTGAGTTGACTGTATTTGACAGTCTTAGTATACTAAAATTTGAAGAACTATCTGAGTTCGTTTACTGATACTGATACTGAAACTGTAGGAGGTAGTTTTTTAACCGACATGCCCCCATATATGCCATTATCGCTAAACTGGGGTCTAATCTCTGCCCTAACTGAAGGGGTGTCAATACCGCATCGCTGGTAAGGAAAGCTATGAGTGACCCTAATCTGGCAGGTACTCAAATGAGAATGGTAGGAACCCTAAACTGATAGGTTAAGTCACCTTATCAACCCTAATCTAATAGGTTAAGATGTCTCAACCTACTCTGGCTACGTAGTTCTGGAATACAAGGATGACTGCTAAGAATCACACCTGAACTGACAGGTGAGTTCCCATCCTTGGGTTCACTTGGTGCTAACTTCTACTCCCATCTGGAGAGACTGAACATGAATAACAGACTATACATGACTTAATCTTACTAAATTCAATTGACTGATGGAATATTACTGATATCTGACAACTGATTGACATCATGAGGTTTTTCCTGAGTCACATAACTGACTGAAGTCTATAGAATCATAGCTTGAGTTCGGATATCGTGAAACATGACATGGTTGTAGGCACACATCTATAGTTTTTGGGTACAAATACCCCCAGGACTCGATAGAAGGAAACTAACTCACATTACATGACTTGATCACAAGAGTTGAGTCCACAATTCACATTATCATAAACAAGGGATAACATGCTTCATGGGTTTATTCAATATCTCAACATGTTAGGAAAACATGGATATAATTCGCATACACAAGTCATATATTCATAATCATACATGCTTCATGATGCCACCTTATAATACATAAATGGCATGGAAATTCATATTGTAGTATATACGTAACATGGACTTGTCATTTAGATATCATCGAATCATGCACATAGGGGTTTTCTAGCGTACTAAGAATTATATCAAACACCTTGCATGCATTCTTTAGAGCATAGGTGGATTTCATACATGCATTACATTTAACCACCTAAAGTTTGTGTTTTTCAACTAACAATCACATATAATCCATGAAAATGCCTATAGATATTGTCTTAAAGCTTAAACAACAATCAACAACGATAGATGAACACTATGCATACCTTAGAGTAGTAATCCGTGAAAATTTTGGTGAAATAGGCTTGGAATTGGAAACTTCCAATTGAACCCTAATATTGCTCTTGGTTGCTCTTGAGAGAAACTTGATGAAACCTCAATATTTTGGTGATAAATGGCTTAAATCTCGTGTTAATGACTATATATAGGGTAGGAAAATTACTAAAATAACCCCTAAGACACGGAGCTGAAGTGCAAAAAATTTTGGGAGAACCGGACTAAAGCAGGCGGCGCCCTCCTTAGTGCACCGGGATATCCCAGGCGGCGCCTGCCTTAGTCCGCCGGAATATCCCAGGTGGCGCCTGCGGATCGCCTGGAGCTACTGTCTCAAAATCCAAATGAGTCCTAAACGAATTCCAAAAATTTTGAAACTTACCCGGGATGTACTACAACCTTGCCCCATCACAACGCAACTTGAAAATTGAAAAACGAGTGTCAGGAAGGTTGTCAAATAAATCTCCAAAGTTTGTAGGTCGAAAATGAGACTAAGTGTTGAACACTTATGAAATTTTCTAAGTCTTGAGGCTTGTAAAGCCAAATGAGCTACACTTTTAAGCAATGATTTTGTGGGGTCTTACAATATCTCCCCCTTGGGAACATTCATCCTCGAATGAGAATCAACTGAGAAGGGATACAAGAACAACTGAACATGGACTGAACACGAAGGACTAAAACATGATCTCATAACTGACATTCTAAACATACTGAACTCATGCATATCTGATGCATGGACAACTGACACATGAATACGTAACTGAGTTTCTCAAGATGAGAATGCATATCTGATGCATGATCTTATAACTGAATTGATACATGAATGCATGATGGAGTATGCAATGGTAATAGATACCAAGTTTATACTGGGAACTTGAACATAAAACTGAATAAGCTTAAGGAAAACTGTTACCTTAAGCTTGATATGAATTAGCAGGGAAGAGGTGAGGATACTTGGTACGCATATCTGACTCTGTTTCCCAAGTAGCTTCCTCATGAGACTGATTTCGCCAAAGAACCTTGACTAGAGGGACTTTCTTATTCCTTAATCTACGTGTCTGATAATCTAAGATTTCGACCAGAATCTCTTCATTAAAGAGGTTGCTCTGAATGTCAATGCTCTTTATAGGTACAACAACTGCTGGGTCACCTATGCACTTCTTGAACAAGGAAACATGGAAGACTGGATGGACTGCGGCTAGATCTAAAGGCAACTCTAGCTCATAAGCTACCTTACTAAAATGACTGAGAATCATGAAGGGACCAACATATCGGGGACTGAGTTTCCCTTTCTTGACAAACCTCTTCACTCCTTTTATGGGAGAGATCTTAAGATAGACATAATCATTGACCTCAAACTCAAGATCTTTTCTACGAACATCTGTATAAGACTTCTGTTGGCTTTGAGCAGCCCGGAGTCTCTATCTGATCAACTGAACTTTCTCTAAGGCGTCGAATACTAAGTCAGGACCTATGAATGAGGCCTCACTAACTTTGAACGAACCAATCATAGATCTATATCTCCTACCATAGAGATCTTTAAATAGAGCTATCTGAATACTAGAGTGATAGCTATTGTTGTATGCAAACTCAATCAAAGGCAAGTGGTCATCCCAACTTTCCTTGAAATCAATTATACACTCCCTTAGCATATCTTCAAGAGGTGAACTAGGTACCTCTGTCTAAGATGATGAGGGGACACCATATAATCTAACTAAATCACTGATATAAAGTTTGGTATAATCCTCGCCTGAATAAAAAGTACGAAGAGGAAGGATATGAGCTGACTTGGTCATTCTGTCTACAATGACCCAGACTGAATCATGCTAATGACGAGTTCTAGGCAAACCTATCACAAAATCCATATTCACTTCTTCCCACTTCCAAGTAGGAATGGTGAACTCCTGAATGGAACTACTAGGTTTTTGATGCTCTATCTTAACCTGCTGACATGTAGAGCACTTAGCTACAAACTCTATAATATCTCTCTTCACCCCACTCCACCAATAGATCTCCCGTAGATCACGGTACATCTTAGTGGCCCCTGGATGAATGGAGTATCGCACACCATGCACTTCTGCAAGAATTCGCTGCCTCAAGTCATCTACACCTGGAACAGATAGATGACCCTAAAAATGAAGAACACTATCTCCCCCTTGGGAGAAAACCTCAACTTTTTGATTCTAAACTGACTCTTTGAGCTTGACAAGGCTAGGATCCCTGTCTTTCTTCTCTATTACCTTGGAAACTAGATATGACTCTGAACCACTGTGAACACATACATCACCCTCTGAAGAGTCGACTAAGAGAACACCTAGTTTGGCAAGCTGATGAATCTCCTGAGCTATCTTTTTCTTGCTACTCTCAATGTGAGAAATACTACCCATAGAGAGTCTACTGAGAGTGTCGGCCACAACATTGGCCTTACCCAGATGATAAAGAACACTCATGTCATAATCCTTCAAGAACTCTAACCACCTTTTCTAACAAAGATTGAGATCTTTCTGGGAAAAGACATACTGGAAGCTCTTATGGTCTGTGAAGATATCTACATGAACTCCATATAAATAATGTATCTAAATCTTTAGAGCAAAAGTAACGGCTGCTAACTCAAGATCATGAGTAGGATATTCTTGTTATGTGGCTTTAACTGTCTGGAGGATTAGGTTATGACCTTACCATGCTTCATGAGGACACAACCCAAACCCACTTTGGATGGATCAAAATATACTACAAAACCATTTGAACCATCTGGAAGATCTAGAACTAAAGCTAAAGTGAGTCGAGTCTTCAACTTCTAAAAACTTTTCTCGTATGAATCTGACCACTGAAACTTAATCTTCTTCTGAGTCAATCTGGACATGGGAAATATAATAGAAGAAAATCCCTCAACAAACCATCTGTAATAGCCAGCCAAACCTAAGAAACTCCTGATGTCTGATAAAGATATGGGTCTAGGCCAGTTTTTTACTGCTTAGGTTTTCTAAGGATCTACCCTAATGCCCTCACCGAAAATAATATGGCCTAGGAATGCTACTGATCTTAGCCAAAATTCGCACTTACTAAACTTAGCAAATAACTGATGATCCCTGAGAGTGTAAAGAACAATTCTGAGATGGCCTGAATGATCATGCTCTATGCGAGAATAGACCGGAATATCATATAAAAGACTATGAAAAACATGTCCAAGTACTACTTAAACACCCGATTCATCAAGTCCATGAAAGTTGCAGGGGAATTGGTAAGACTAAATGACATGACAAGAAATTCGAAGTGACCATACCGAGTATGGAAAGCTGTCTTCGGAATGTCACATTCTCGAACTCTGAGCTGATGGTAGCCTGATCTGAGGTCTATCTTGAAGAAGTAACTGGCACCCTGAAGTTGGTCAAATAGATCATCAATCCTGGGAAGAGAATATCTGTTCTTGACCATGACCTTGTTGAGTTGATGGTAATCAATACACATCCTGAGAGAACTATCTTTCTTGTGCATGAATAACACTGGCGCACCCCATGGGGACATGCTGGGTCTGATTAATCCCTTATTTAAGAGATCCTTCAACTGATATTTTAGTTCCTCGAGTTCTATTGGTGCCATTCAATATGGCAAAATAGAAAGGAGCTGAGTATCTGGGAGAAGGTCAATGTCGAAGTCTATTTCTCTTTTTGGGAGTAATGCCTGGAAGATCTTTGAGAAAGATATCTGAATATTCATGAAAAACTGGGACTGATTCAAGGTTGGGAGATTCAGAACTAGAATCTTTAACACGCACGAGATGATAAACACACCCCTTAGAAATTATTTTCCTTGCCCGAAAGTAGGACATAAGCTGACCCCTAAACGCTGAATTACTACCCTTCCTCTCTAGGATGGGCTTATTCAGAAACTGAAATTGAACTATCCTATTTCTGCAGTTGACTGTGGCATAGCAAGAATGAAGCCAATCCATGCTGAGAATGACATCAAAATCAGTCATCTCTAACTCGACTAAATCTGCTGATGTAGATTTTTGAAATATCATAGTCGGGCAGTTCCTATATACCTGCTGGGCTATGATGTTTTTACCCACTGAGGTATGGACTGAATAAGGCTCTACTAGAATTTTGGGACTAATTCCGAAATTGCCTGCTATGTATGGAGTAATAAAAGGCAAAGATACACCTGGGTCTAGCAAAGCATAAACATCAATATGGAAAATCTGTAACATACCAGTAACAAAATTAGGAGAATTTTCCTAATCCTGTTGGGTTTGAAGAGCATAGAGTCTATTTGGGCGTTGCCCACTGGTGGCACTAGAAGCGGCACCCTGCTGATTTGGGCAATCAGACTGAGCTGTAGAACGATTCTACTGACCCTGAAGACCTGACTGCGGACACTTCCTAATCCTGTGGCCTGGGTTGCCACATCCAAAACAGACATCACTACCTGATCTGCAAACACCCTTATGGTTCTTACCACAAGTCTGACATAGGGTATTAGTACGGGCACTGTTGATACTACCCTAAGACTTAAGCCTGGTGCTCTGTCTCTGAACTTAGGTAATGGGGCACTAGCTAAAGACTGAACTAGAACTGACGACTTAGGATAAAACTACAAACAGTTTTCTCCCTCGGATTTGGGCTCGACTTAGTCTTAACCTTTTGCTTCTCTGTCTGATAGGCATGGGTCATGAGTCTAGCTAATGTCATATCACTTCTCAGCATTACAGACCTACACTCATTCACCATGCTATCGTTTACCCCTGACACGAACTTGCTCATCTTAGCTTGTTGTCTGCAACCACATGAGGGTCATACCTAGCTAGCTGAGTAAATCTAAAAAAATACTCCCTAACTGTCATATTTCCCTGCCTGAGGTTGATAAACTCAAGAACTTTGGCTTCCCTCAGCTCTTGAGGAAAGAATCTATCTAAGAAAGCCGTGACAAATTTCTCCCACTCAATAGGACCTGTATCATCTACCCTTTCAGACTTTCACTGTTTGTACCAAGCATGAGCAATATCCTGTAACTGGTAGATGGCTAACTTGCCACTCTCAATAGAAGTAACACCCATGATGTCATTGACCTTCTGGACTTGGTCAATAAACTCTTGAGGGTCCTCATCAGACTTAGACCCGTGGAAAGATAGAGGGTTCATTCGGGTGAAATCCCGAACCCTAGATGTCGCTGAGTTGACCACTGGATTGGTCGGAATAACAGGTGGCCTTTCATTATGGGCAGCCACAGACTGAGAAAGTGTGGTGAATGTAGCTCTAAACTCTGCATGGGAAACATGTTCGCCCAAAGGATCTTCGAGCTGAGGAGCCACTTTGGGGCCATGTTCTGAACTAAGAGAAGAATGGATTAGACTGAGAGTTTAACTTGTAATTATGCTCACTAGAATGACATGAATACTGAAAGAAGGGAAACTGTTCCTAAAATATCTTATAGCCTCCTGTACATAAATGTGGCACGCAACATACCCATGCACAAGACTCTACTAGATGCGGCTTTCAGACTTCCTAGGACTCTATTGAACCTTAGGCTCTAATACCAAGTTTGTAACACCCTGATTATCTGAACTGGAATACTACACGGTGCTCATGATCTTGAAGGACCACAAGCTAACCCATGACTGATATCTGTACTTGTATACTACAAATTATGACATAATAATACAGAATACGTAAAATTTTTAAGGCCATAAGGTTCAACTGAAATGTCTATATCAAAACAACATCCATGGGGTAATAATACCCAAAAAAAACTAAAATAACTATCTGACATGATGTATTCTAAAAGCCTCTAAACTATCTAAATAAGGAGTTGAAGGAACATGTCTCCAACTAACTCCGTAAAACTAAACTGAAGAAATAAATAAATTAATTAAATCATATTATCATCGAATAAATAAGGACTCATTGTATCTCTGTGACTAGAATGCTACCGCTACTACTGGTCTGGAGCTCGTGTCTCAAAACCTATGGTGTAACTTGAAAAGAAAGCACCATAGTATAAATGCATCAGTACAACTGGAGTACTGAGTATACGAGTGAGGTAGGCTGAATATAAAAGGGTTTCATACATGAACAATGCTAAATAACTAACTGATATGAACATGAGAGTGCAAACATACATACATACATACATACAAAATGGGATCGTGAAATACGTGACATACTGATAACTGAACATGATGAATACTAGAATTCTAATAACATGGGTGATAATAACTAACAATCCTAAATCTGGTGGAACTATCTAAGTTTCGTATCATAACTGAGTTGACTGTATCTGACAGTCTTAGTATACTAAAATCTGAAGAACTATCTGAGTTCTTTTACTGAGACTGATACTGAAACTATGAAAGGTAGTTGTTTAACTGACATGCCCCATGTATGCCATTATGGTTAAGCTGGGGTCCAATCTCTACCCCGACTGCAGGGATGTCAATACCGCGCCACTGGTAAGGACAGTTGTGAGTGACCCTAATCTAGTAGGTACTCAAATGAGAATAGTGGGAACCCTAAACTGACAGGTTAAGCTACCTCATTAACCCTAATCTGACAGGTTAAGATGTATCAACCTACATTAGCTACATAGTTCTGGAACATAAGGATGATTGCTAAGAATCACACCCTAAACTGACAGGTGAGTTCCCATCCTTGGGTTCACTCGGTACTAACTTCTACTCCCATCTGGAGAAACTGAACATGAATAACTGACTATACATGACTTGATCTTACTGAATTCTATTGACTAATGAAATATTACTAATATCTGACAACTGACTGAGATCATGAGGTTTTTCCTGAGTCACATGACTGACTGAAGTATATGGAATCATAGCTTGAGTTCGGATATCATGAAACATGACATGGATCTAGGCACACAGCTATAGTTTTCGGGTACGAATACCCCTAGGACTCGTTAGAAGGAAATTTACTCACATAACATGACTTGATCACAAGATTTGAGTCCATAATTCACATTATCATAAATAGGGGCTAACATGCTTCATGGATTTATTCAATATCTCAACATGGTAGGAAAACATGGATATAATTCGCATACACAAGTCATATATTCATAATACACATACTTCATGATGCCACCATATAATACATAACTGGCATGGAAATTCATATTGTAGTATATAACTAACATAGACTTGTCATTTAGATATATGGATTCATGCACATAGGGGTTTTGTAGCATACCAACCATTTTATCAATCACCTTACATGCATTCTTTAGAGAATAGGTGGATTTCATACATGCATTACATTTAACCACCTAAATTTTGTGTTTTTCAACTAGGAATCACATATAATCCATGAAAACACCTATAGATATTGTCTTGAAGCTTAAACAACAATAAACAATATGTACATGCTAATATCACCACAAAAAGTTTACAAAACAACATTTAAAAGAATAATTCTTGAGCTTTATGAACGAATTGAATCCATAGATGAACACTATGCATACATTAGAGTAGTAATCCGTGAAAATTTTGGTGAAATAGGCTTGGAATTGGAAACCCCCAATTGAACCCTAATATTGCTCTTGGTTGTTCTTGAGAAAAACTTGATGAAACCTCAATATTTTGGTGATAAATGGCTCAAATCTCGTGTTAATGACTATATGTAGGGTAGGATAATTACCAAAATAACCCCTAAGACATGGAGCTGAAGTACAGAAAATTTTAGGAGAACCGGACTAAAGTAGGCGGCGCCCGCCTTAGTGCACCGGGATATCCCAGGCGGCCGCTGCCTTAGTCCGCCAGGATATCCCAGGCGGCGCCTGCGGATCTCCTGGAGCTACTGTCTCAAAATCCAAACAAGCCCTAAACGAATTCCAAAAATTCTAAAACTTACCCGGGATGTACTACAACCTTGCCCCATCACAACACAACTTGAAAATCAAAAAATGAGCGTCGGAAAGGTTGTCAAATAAATCCCCAAAGTTTGGAGGTCTAAAATGAAACTAAGTGTTGAACACTTATGAAATTTTCTAAGTCTTGAGGCTTGTAAAGCCAAATGAGCTGAACTTTTACGCAACGATTTTGCGGGGTCTTACAATCGACAGTCAAACTCCAAATTATTGTTATCTTTATATTTTCATAATAAATACTTTTTTTTGGAGTAAGTAGCAATAATTCTAGCGCAATCCTAACGGTGGCCACTCATTAACAAAACTATTATATTAAAGATAAAGCAACACATGCATGGGTATCGGTTCAGAACAACAATAGCACTTTCTTTACTTTGCCAATCTACCTGAGTTTCCATATCTCTAGCTATGGGTTTTTAGCCGCTCATGATTGTGAAGAAATCAACAACATTCATAATCGAAAGCATAGATGAAATCATAATAATAAGAAGTAGGAAACCCATAACTGTAATTGAATAAATTAAATAAAGTTAATACAAGAGAATCTCAAGATCACAACCAAATCTTGGAATCAAAATATGTTTGTGAGTATCAAAAGTGAGTAACTCCTGCTAAAAAAACATAAAGGATATTTATAGTACATGATAAAAAAGTAAAACCAAAGCCCAAATGAAATAGAAAAAATAGGGTCGGTGGCCACAAATGGTCTGTACTTGTGCCTTGACCCTGGGTGCATGTAGTACTATCGGTCGATAGGGTGAGCATAGGTACAAATTATAGGTATCGGATGACAAAAATACTATAAGTCAGCTCACATGATTTTGGACTTCTAGCACTTGCTTTGCCTAATTTCAGTTGTAGGTACTACATATTAACCGTACATTGACTTAGTAAGTGTCAGGAGTCATCTTTTCAGCTCTTCTTCAATTATCAAACATTATTTGATCACGAACAAGCCACAATAGAGATAGAGGAATTTTTTTAATTTTGTAGGGTAGGGGGCAAACCATATTATCCTAAAGTTTCACATCTTTTCCTTGTTGGATTAGTATCACTATCCTTGAGGCTGTCATAAGAACTTCCAATAGAGAAATGCCCATTGGAAGTGAGAGTCCACATGGGGGTATCCTTTTTGTTATTGAGAGTGAGAGGGTAGCTAGTCAAAAGCTGGTGGATATGGGGTGTAAGGTCAAAGAAAATTCTAGAGAAATCCTATCTACCATTGACAAGATATCATTGATGGTGACGGTGTCTTCATTTAGAGTATAAGGACCACTTATGATGTTCCTTATACTCTCCAGATGGGGGAAGGGGGTCCAATTGTCAGTAAAGAATTTTACCTTATATCCTTTATGCACACTCCAGGATCTCCCTTTGGAGCAGTCTTTATATACATTATGGATGTTTTTCCAGGTTCTAGACACAATCCCCCTTCCCCTAAGGTTACTATTGGTTCTATGGTATTTGGACAACAATATTTTCCCCAGAGGCTATTAGTCTTTTGGAAAACTCTCCAAGCTAAAATAGCATAGAGGACCCATTGCTGGAACTCAGTTCTTCAGGCTTTTTTAAGTGATAGTGCCCCACTTTTGCAAGTAGAGCTTCTTTTTATCCATATTGATACCCCCAAAAAAGTTTATTTTGATTATGTTAATGTTATCTATAACTTTGGAAAGGAGCTTTATATACTGCATGATATGAGTAGGAATACTGGCCAAGGTTGCTTTGGTAAGAATTGTCCTTCTAGTCATATTGAGATGGTTGGGTTTCCAACCTGCAAGTTTATTGTTCATGTTGTCTATGATGAATTAGAAGTCCTTGTTTTGGGGCTTCTGATCAAAGATGTAAAAGGCTAAGTATATCTCAAACTCATTACTGCCATTGATGTTAAGAAGGTTAGACCCTAAAAGAGAGGATTCAGGGCTACAATTCATAGAGAAGATGACTTTTGATTTTAGCATGATTGACTTTTTAGCCAGATTTGGAGAAAAGTCATCTAAGGTGGCATTGATGGTGGCACAGTTTGTTTGGGGCCACTAGAGGTGATGCTGATGAGAGTCCAAAGCCTATACAATATAACATTATCTATGCTTCTAGAGAGTCTCTCCATGCAAAGGATAAATAGGTAAGGAGAAATTGGATCTCCTTGCCTAATTACCCTAGAAGATTGGAATGATGGTTGTTTCCCATTTATCAAGATAGAGATAGAACTGGAGGTTACACAAGACATGATGAGTTTGATTAGATTAGGGGGAAATGGAAGAAAAGAATAATACCCCTAAGAAAAGACCATTCTAACCTATCAAAAGCTTACTCCAAGTCTACTTTTACGATCATGTTAGGGTTCTTACCTCTCATTTTTTTGAAATGAGAGATGTATTCCTAAACAATGATCGGATGATCACAGGCTCTTTAGTGGCCAAGAAGCTAGTCAGGTTAGGACCAATAATTTGGAGTAAGTAGGGTTTGATCCCATTTACATTAATTTTAGTGATTAGCTTGTAACTGGTGTTGCAGAAACCAATGTGTCTAAAATTTCTTATGTTAAAAATATTATTGCATTTGGGGATGACGCACAATAGATTTACGAATAAGTAACTTTCAACATATAATATAATTTTTATTCAAAATTTTAAAAAGATATGTGCGTTTAAAAGTAGTTGAAATTGTCGAGACAATTTAAAATTGACATATTTTTTATGGAAAAGGGGAAAGAGGGGGAAACTAGGAGTTATAATTGGAGTTGGTAACTTCCTAACTTTCAAAATCTAAATATATATATATATATATATATATATATATATATATTAAAATAATAAAAAGACTAGTATTTTCACCATAAGAGTTAAACATAAATTTTAATTTGTGTTTATTATATTATTTTTTTGTTAGTAAGTTTATTTATTTTTTAATTAGTGCATTGATTTTTTATGCAAAATTACAATAACAAATTTTTATGCGTGGTTTTAAGAAAAATTTTTTTTTAAATCAATTTAAAATTTACTTTTCTAAGAGTTTGTGTGGAAATGGGGGCAAGGGACATGAAGTTAGGTAATTTTCCCCATACATATGTGTATATGTATATGTATGTATGTATGTACATACATATATATATATGTATGTATGTATGTACATACATATATACATGTATTTACATACATACATACATATATATATATATGTACATATATACATATATCTATACACACACACATATATATACATGTTTGTGTGTATGTATGTATGTATATATATATTTCAAAAAAATATAAATACTTAATTATTTTTAAATTTAAACTGAACACAATAACTAATTAGTGCCTAACTTTAACTAATTTATTCTAAAACTTATAAATGGCATCATCATAGGCTATCACTTGGCAACCTTTTTAGTAATACTTTCATACTATTTAATATATAAAATAATAAATAATATATATTCATCAAATGAGGTCTAAAAACAAACACTTTTGAATATTGCAATATTGTGTAGGATAAAGTTATTTAGAAAACATTTTTGTAGTATTATGGAAGATTTTATGTTAAAATCAAGTTACAAAAAAAGATAAATATGATTAAACACTAAAAATTGATATTATTTAAATAGATAAATTTTCTGAAATATTTATTATGAGATAACTTAATAAAGCTTTTTCATGTATAATATAAAAATGAATTTACAAAATTGGAAGGGGGAGTATTATGAGACATTGATCATTGATGTATTTTCAATAACAGGTGATGCTTGTTTGCTTTCTCCCACCGAAAATGATTGGGTAAATATAATACTTTGATAATTATATTTATCTTTAAAAAAATAAAAATATAGTTTCTAAACTTACTTCTAAGGACACTTTACTTTTTATCAACCGTTCCGCCTCAACAAAACTAACTTCTATTTCAACTCAAAAATACTTATTTTTTCTAAATTAAAGATTTAGTTTGACACCTAAAAAATACAAAATAAGCAACTAAAGAAAAAGGTACTGCTAGATTTCTAGAAATTTAGTAACAGATGTTATCGATTAATTAAGTAAATATATCAAAACCAGATATATGCGCTAATGAACAGGTGTTTTGCATTAAAAAGATCTTTCACTGAAAGTTTAAATTTTGAACGCATTGTGATAAAATAACCTTTATACAAGAAATTGGCATGCTCCTGACAGTTGTCATGATAGTCTTTGTGGATAACTAAGTGCAATCTTGAAAAAATTGATAATTCTGAAGATTTACCTTTACAAAAACTATGGTGATTTATCAATACTTAAAATCTTTCAAAAAATTAAAATCCCACTTTGTCTCTTCAATATTTTTTTTCAAGGTCAACAAAATCCAACAATAATGTCCTTCAATTAGTTGTCTACTCATAATTTTTAGAGGAAACAGGAGAATAATATAATGATAATTTGACGATTCATAGGATGATTAAATTTTTAAGTTTCAATGTATCACAATCCTAAATCTTTGATCGTGATGAAAATTAATGTATCACAATCCTAAATCTTTGATCGTGATGAAAATTTTCTTACCCTAGTGATAGGTAAGCTAATCTAAATCAAACAACACTATACAGGTATTAAACAAGTGAAATGAGGTCAAATAAAATATGGCAAGTCACAAAAAATCTTGCTATAAAAAGTCATGAAGGAAAAAAAAACTCTCCAAAATCTAGTATCACTGGTACAAGCCTCTAAGAAATTATGATACATCACTGGTAATATAAAATAGTCAAAAGATAAGAAATACGATAAAATTTATAGAAGAGATCCACCAGTTCATGGATCAGTCGAACAACTACCTCCAGATCTCGAGAATGATGGCCTCAAATGTAGGTACTTTGTCAATATCCAGGACAACCCACTCAATTATTACACACAAGATATAGAAATAAATAAGCATGGGTACTAAACCACATATACTCAACAACATTATTGACTGACCCTATATCAAAGGGATGACGAGAAATAACTTTATATATCATGTCAAACTAGGAAATTCACACCTAGTCTAACAGTCAATATTAAACAACAACAAGATTTTACTTCCATATAAATAATTTCCATAGTTTTCAATAAAGAATATTAGTAACAAACCACATAATTACTTTTCATATTATAATGACCCTTCAGGTTGTTTTCTTAATTTTTGTATATTATCTCTATTGTGTGACTCCCTGTAGTTTCTACAAGGTATTTGTCACTTTTGATTCAGGTCTTGAGGTCTTAGACTTATTTTGGATATTTGGATGGATTTTAGTAGTAACTATTGATTTCAGTCATAATTTCATCGAAATAAGAACTATTAATCATTTCATTAGTTTCGTTGAGTTTAAAATATCATTTCTTATAGGGTAGTAAATTAGATACATGCATAGGATTCTGTACGAGTCTCAAGGATCCATTTGGAAAATTTTTAAAGCTTGAAATTTTTTGGGTTTTCAAATCTAGTGCAACCCAATTTTCATTGTTACGTTCATGATGAAACCTTTGCTATTATGAAAGTCAAGGTTGTTTGGTCATTGCAATCATGGGGTCAGGGTCTCAATCATGATGAAAGGTTCCAGAAGGTCATTCTTGAGGTCCTTTTCATGATTGTAAAGAAGATCATTGCGATCATGATGGATTAGGCCAGACAGCCCACGATTGCGATAGGTATCCTACAATCACGAAGGACCCTCGACAATATAAATAATTTTCATCTTGTTTATCCTTCATTATTTTCATGAATTTGAGCATTTTTGAGACTTGGGACTGGTTTTTATGGGATTTCCATCAACTTTGAGTAAGAGTATTTTTTTCACCACTCTATTGTGATTTCCTTCAATAACTTTTGTTTGTATATCCATATTAATTCCATTAATTCCGTAGATTCATCCTTCATTGACTCTAGAGAACATTGTTTGATCCTAATAGAGTGTGTTTTGAGAGATTTTTTCACAAAGCAATTGTTTACATTAATCCTATTCCCCTAGTGTAGTTTTTCATCAATTCTACATTAAATTCCGTTGTTTAATCCGTTAAATATTGAATTTAAATTATTGATCATCTAACTTTTTTGTATTGATTTTAGCCCTAAAATGGACTCCATTGTTGCTCAATTTTTGAGCATATGTTTCTTCCCAATAGGGAAGTAATTGTAGATTCAACTTTGAAATTCTATTATCGGACCCTGAAGGTCAAATTTTGGTACAATTTTTGGCTTGATATATATAACTGTAATCTTGATCTTATTTTTTGCATATTGATATATAGATTATAATTTTTATAGAATGTCAACTTCTTGAGGTCGAGTGGAGGGGAAAAATAGCTCTTTGTCAGTCAGAGTCTTTTGTTCGACTTTGAATACATTCTACTTTCTTATAGACTAAGCTTTACGAGATAGTGTGTTTTATTAATTTCATATGGGAGAGGGGATTTAGAGGGTTTGTGTAGTTTTATTTGACTATTTGGATTTTATTGGCCTACTTTGATGACCTTAGAGTAGAATATTTACTTTAGTTAAATCGCAAAAATAAGGTTTAGATACTGTTCTAATGAACAATTCCTTCTTTGCAGATGAAGTCACTCCCTCACGTTCACGAAGTCTACTTACCTAGACAAACCGTGAATTCGGTGGACTAATCATGAATTCATAGAAGGAGCGAACCTACCTGGACCTAGCCACTTTTTGCTAATACGATTCTATCATGGGATTTGTGAAGGATAATAAATTCCTTCTCCACAAATGATACAGCAAGGCTACGAACGCGAATAAAGCCCATGAGCTACACTAATAGCTTTGCACCAGCAATGATTTAAGACTACAAATCTCTCTAAGTAGACTGTTGGGATTCATTTGAGCCTCGCAAAAATAAATCAATAATGCTACTAGAATAGTTTTAATTTTTCATACTCGATGGAATTATTGAATTTATCAAAAGAGGTCATTATAAAAAGTTTCACCCTAGGAACCCATTTATGCCAAATAAACTAGTTCTCAGTAAAATAATCAAAAATATTAATAGACACTCAAAATTCAAACCGACCATGCTACTAATTCAAATTTGACATTCTGGATCTAATGGAACTAACAAAACTTCCACCCAATGCTAAGTTCACAAAATGTTGGCCAAAGTCAACTATATCACTTAAAGGCTACTCAAAACCTCAAACTCATACAAAGCACTTCCGAATGCTTCGAAGACTGTGCCAACCATCCGTACAACTAATAGATTATCTAAAGAACTAATGGAGAATAGCAAAATAGAAAAATTAGTAAAATATAAAAATCACAAGGGTTGTTATGAGTGTTCTTATTATTGCTCCTATTTCTATATGTTGGTTATTACTTTCTGTATATATCTAAGAATTTGTCTTACCTACTGGAGGTATTATAATAGGTGTCATCATGGTTGATTTCGGGGCTTGACATATATCAATTATCAATTCATACTAAGAGAGTAAAAATGATCTAATAAATACATAAGATGCATATGCAGGTACCTTTTAG
Organism: Capsicum annuum; assembly: GCF_002878395.1. Classification (NCBI taxonomy): domain Eukaryota; kingdom Viridiplantae; phylum Streptophyta; class Magnoliopsida; order Solanales; family Solanaceae; genus Capsicum; species Capsicum annuum. The sequence continues at coordinate 38,187 of NW_025891183.1, forward strand.
CTTATATACTATATACACTTACTGCCCTGTATAACTTGTTGGGACTCATAGGGGACTCTATAGGTCCATATACTGGGTAAACGTACCTTTTGTTCCAAAAATATTAATAATAATAATAATACATGGAAAGCATGATCTTTGATCCATATAAAATTGTGCAAACATTCCACTCTGACCTATATTATATTAGGTATGTGTGTTGCTTTGATCCATATGAAATGCAATGCATGATGTGTAGCCATCAAATCTAATACAACAAACACGTAGAATTTATATTGGAATACACAATAACTGCATTGATGCTCACCATCTTATTTATATTGGAATCTCACATTCCTATCACTCATTTTAGTATAAACACATAAGCATTTGAAAGAGAGTCTAAACAGTCTCAACTTGTCTTTAGAGAAGTCCAAAAAATCAAACTATAGACTTCCCTTTTTGTAAAGCTTTTGAACAGGCCCAATCATATCTCATAACATAAGAATCGTAAATATAAAATTTATCAAAAATGGAGTTCAAATCGACCCTCAAATCATCAAAATATTATTTCTTATCGTTAGGCGTAAATGCCCAATTTTCATGCGCTCATATGCGATTTTAAATGATGAAATAATCAACAAATTAGATATTTGATGCTAAAATATATTTTCCCATAACAAAGGGACCCTAAATATTAAATTTCATCAAGAATGAGTCTTAATCGATAATAACCCTAATTTTTTTTTCTATCAAACCAACAAATAAACATGTAAATTAACAGAAAAATCAAGGTAGAATACCAAAATAAGGATTGCATACTTCCCCTTTATTAAACCAAGAAGAATGTTAGGAAAAATACTTAATTTCGACTACTCAAATATGCTAAAAATACCAAATAAACATAGTCTGAAATTTAAATATAATTTTGAGAAAAACTACACTACAAATTTAGCACCATCGACCATTATTTTCACTAAAATGGCTACAAATACCATATATAATATAGAGTACACCTTATACATCTGTTAATTTCCTAAAATTCTTAACTAAGGATATAGATCTATATAGAGTCCATCTATTAATATTCCTATATATCTTAAATAAGGATATAGATCTACATCCAATCGAAACTCCATTTGTACACATTTCACAACAGATATATATATATATATATATATATATATATATATATATGCTTATTAAAGAAAAATTTCATATTTCGCGATAAAAACTTAGTCTAGACTTATCAATATTATACCAAACTTATTTAAAAAAAATCCTACAGTTAATGCATAAAATTTCAGAACTCTCCAAATCATGTTTTGATCTATAAATCTAAAACATACATTTAGTCAACTCATTCTTGATTAAAGCTAAAGCACCCAAAATGATAAAAATTCACTCAAAAATCATCTTGATCATCCCGAACACTAATCAAATATGATACTAGACTCTAAACAACATTCTGGTCTAAATGGGATAATCAAAAAACCAAAGTAAGGTCATCTTGATCAGATATTGATCGAAGTTAATTTTTAACTTACAAATCTCAAAATCCATCCAAAAGCCTCGTGAACCTAACCAAACCTTCAAACAAGACTAAAAAATCACCCTTTGGACCTAGTGAAATCATCAAAACTTAGAAACGATCTTTCAAACCTCGATTGTTGTCTTTAAATCATTAAGTGTTAACTTTTAAAATTCAAAAGATCTTCAGGATGTCTCAAGATCTGAACCAATAATTATACCAACCTAAAAATCATGAACGAAGCTAATGATGCTAACAAAATTTCATTTCTAGCCCATCTTCAATAAATGTTGACTATAACTAACCATAAATGAAAAACTTGCATAATTCTCACTCAACCATCTTAGGAACCTTACCACCCAAACCTACGGATTTATGAACACCATAAGCAATGAATAATGATTAACTAGTTAAAACGCAAAATAATTTAAAAAACAACCACGAGGGATGTTACACAAGGCAACATGAATCTATATAGATAACTTATTACAGGGACAAGACTTTAAGATTGGACACTTTGGGTGTGTGTGTGTTCAAAATTGGACATTTGGGGAATAATTCAAGACCAGAAACTTAGGGGGCACTAGGCCTACTTTCCTCTTTATCACGTCCCTTAAGAAACATTAGTTAAGAGAAGTTTTTTGATTATTTTGACATTGTTTATTCCTTAATAGATAATCTCTCTTCAATAAATAGTTATTCTATTTATATGTCATCTTTGTCAATTAAGTTGTCTGTAGTTTGCAATAACAATTAGTACTATGGATAAAATTAAAAAATTAATCAATTTTATCTTGAGCTTCTAAAATGACAAATAGTTTGAGAAACCTATTTTGATAAATTATGAAAGATAGTTCAAAACACGTAAATAGAAACTGGTGATATTAAAAGTAAGAAATCCTTAACTTAAAAGTTAAATTACCTCTGTAACCTTATTATTAACTATCACAGCCTAAAACTCAATACTGACAGAACCTATCACACTCCCCATGATGGGTAATCCAAACTCCATACATACACATAAGCTAAATAAGATAATAATAGGAAGAAGTAAAAATAAAAGTAAAACTCAAACTGAATCCCATCCCAAATAATCAAAGTAGATGAAAAATAACAATCATTCCAACAAAACCTGGTAGTCACAAGGTACAAGCATCTAAGAGTAATAAAAAAAGAATTACACCAACACGTATATATTATCTTGAAAGAACAGAAGATAACAAAAAAGCCCTAAAGAGATCCGGTGGGCACTAAAGTTGATCAACTACTAACTCTGAATCTTAAGAAATACCTAAACATAGACTCGAATACAAGTCTAGTAAGGATAGACTCTACACTATCGTAAGGTGTAGAAATAACTAATCACGAGTACCAAATCACATGTATTCAGTAGCATCATCTATTGACCCCAATTTAATGTGATCATGAGAGGCAAATATATGAGGTGTTACATATCATATGTACATATGTACACATGTATTTACATTGCATATAACAGAGGAAAAATATACTATTGATATGGATCATCTACTAAAAGTATACATGTTGAAGTATAGTATACATTTTGATAGTTATAATGAGCTAAATTCATGAATCTTCTATTTATATGTGTTTGACTATTTTGTTCTTCCATGTAGTTGCTACATATTGATTTTTAGATTCGGTGATGATTCGCATGGTTCTTGATGCGATCGAAAATGAGTTGTGTGAGTTTGCAATTTTTAGAGGCTTGGGAAGCCATATAGTTTACTTCAATCAATATTTACTATTTTAAGTATTGGATGACAATATAGACTGCACCAGTAGATTTGGAATGCCAAATTTGGGTTAGAATCGATGTTGGCTTGATTTTGAAACTTTTATATCTTATTTTGACCCGTTCTTTAGAAAATATTAAAATAGGGTCTCGAGGATTAATTTATTAATAAAAACTTTTTAAGAAAATCTGACATCACCATTGAATCTAGAGCACCAAAATTAACCTTGTAACATATATGGTTTGTCTCATTGGGGCCTCGATCAAATCTCGTGGGTCTTATCAAATCTTGGTAGGCTTGCACAAAAATCAACATCAGCTGATATCTTATGCATCATCTTTAGTAGCCTGGTACCACTTTAGCGATAGTGGCTTAAGCAATCATTTAGCCGCTTTAGTGAGAACCATTGTATTTAATCCCCTTTTCTCAAATTTCACTATTTTGGACCTTTGAGCTTTTATCTTGGGTGATTCTTGAGGTTTTCTTCACCATTTGATCTTGGGTATGCTCCAAAACCTTTTTCCAATTAGTTTTCATTAATTTTATCGTCTAAAACTCCTTTAAATCATGATTTCAAAATAGAAAATTAAGGTTTTTATTGGTGACATTTAAAAAGTGGTTTTCTTTATTTTGGGCCTTATTTTAAATTCATCTTCATGTGGCTTTTCTCTTTTAGACTCCTATAAAATTGGAGAATGTGTTTTTAAAGTAAAACTCTAATTTTACCCTTTTTATTTTTGAAATTATTTTTGAAACCCATTTTGGCTTTGATACAATATGGATAATATAAGTAATGTTAGCTTTCTTTTGATGCATAAATGCTATATGTGATCATTGTAGTTGATTCTGATGTCATTTTCAAGGGGAAGGCTCTATGTTGAAGTTATTTATGTTGGAATTTCATATTTTTGAGGTAGTTTATGGCTTAACTTCTTTTAGATTGATCTGGATAGTTAATAAATTAGTAAAGAATACTATGGGCTTGGAGAAATAACTATGGGGTTTATATTTTGAAATTAATTAAATATTCTATGCTTGTATGGGGACTTATATGTTGTTGTTGTTGACTTGTGATATATGATAATATGTATTGCCTCTGTGAGGTTTTATTTGACATCATTGGCCTTATCCGTGCATTAGAATACCTTTATTCTAGATATGATATTTTTGCGGAGGCTAATTTTGATAATTTAGGCCTTAGTTGAGCATTGGTTTCTTTTATCATGATAAAATACTTGAGTTAGGGATTGATATGATATTAATGATGTCTTGTATGCATATTTGTTCTAACGGTACATAATTGAGTTTATAATTATGAACTATGGGCATATTGAGTTGATTTCTAGGCTTAGTTGTATATACATATTCCATGTTGGATGGATTAGATATCATCATTTGAGTTGATTGTGAGCATTACATCCTCATTTCATACATATATATTAATTAGATACTGGTATCACTGGGAAACACTATTTTTAAAAAATTGAGACACTTTTATGAAAATACCGCTCTATGAACATAAGCCAAAGAGGAGAGTTGAGATTTTGATATAAGAAACTATATATGGGTTGTGAACCCTCTATTGGTCCCACCTAATAGTTGCAAGATCAGTGGGTTATACAAACAGTCATGCAAAAACTTTCATAATTCATCCCATTCACATTGAATTGCATTGCATTTATATTGTATTTTACCTGCTTTCTTTAATTTCCTTGACTCGTGTTTAGCTTATGTGTATTTATCCTTTATATCTCTGTTCTTTCTATTTTCGTGTACTTATATATATATGTATATATTTGAACTATTAGTGAATATAGTGTGAGCTACCATTTGGGACTTTTCTGCTTGTAGGTGATGTGCTCATAGTATATTTTTTTATCTTCTTTTATACTTTGCTCAATTAGGACGTGACACCTACTGAGTAAAAGTAGATCATACTCACTCTTACTGCACCATTTTGGTATAGATCCTAGTATGAGCACTCCCCGTAGTAGCTGATTCATGGTCTTGGGAGACTTTTATCAAGATACTAGGTTGCTCTATGAATCAAAGCTGACATCTCATACCTTCTCTTACTTTATTATATATTTACTTATTTTCAGAGATAGACTTTGTAGCTATCTATACTCAGATAATGTATTAGATGAGCTGCACTTAAATATCACTTCTTAGGGCTTTATGTTATGTTTAAGATTTTAGTTTTGTTATGTTTTATAGTGTTCTAACTTTATTCTAGAAAATTAGAATAAAAGTTCTAATTTTATTTCTTTGACCTATTTCCACATAGAAATTAGATCCACCACATATTTATTTCTATGTGGACAACATAAAAATAAGATTTAACTTTTATTTCTATGACCTATTTCCACAAAATAGTCAAACTCATTTTTGTGGTGCATGCTTTAATTACCTATTTTGTGGAACTTTTATTTCTATGTATTTTGACTATTTTGCACTTAATTATATTTTCAATGTTTGAATTTTGAGGTTCGGGGATGGTTGACACAATTTTCAATACAATCACGAATTAGTCATCCGAGTTTGTGGTTTTTAGAGGCTTAGGAAGCCATACAGTTGACTTCAATACAACATTTGTTGTTTTGAGTGTTGAATGGAAAAATGGACTGTGCCAATAAATCTAGAATGTTGAATTTGGGTTAGCAATTGGTTTGGTTTGGTTTTGAGAATGTTATATCTTATTTTGACCCTTCATTGGAAATTAGTAAAATAGGGTTCAGTGTTAATTTAGTAATAACAACCTTTTTACAAAAATCCGACGTCACCATTGAGTCTAGAGAATTGAAATTAGCCTAGTAGCATATATGGTTATTCTTGATTAAGTCTCAGTCAAATGTCGGGGGCTCGGTCAGATCTTGGCAGGCTTGCACCAAAATCAACATTAGCTGATATCTGGTGCAACCTCTTAACTAGACCTTTGTTTTGTAAGAGGCCACCACTTTAGTGTCCCAAGACTGCTTAAGTGGTTGCTGCTTTAGCAGCCAGGTATCACTTAAATAGTAGCCGCTTTAGCAGCCTGGTATTGCTTTTGTGGTAATTGCTTAAAAAACCATTTAGTTGCTTAAGCAGCAACCACTATATATAACCCTCTTTTTTTAAATTTTCACCATTGTTGGATCTTTGACATTCTGTTTGGGCGATTCTATAGGATTTCTTTACTAATTGAGATTGAGTAAGTACCAAAACCTTATTCCCATTAGTTTTCATCGATTTGATCTCTTAAAACTCTATTATATCGTGATCTAAAAATGGAAAAATTGAGGGTTTTATTGATAAAGTTTAAAATGGATTTTTATTTATTTTAGACCCCATTTAAACCCAATTTCATATGGATTTTCTGCTATAGACTCCTATAATCTTGGGGAATCATTTTCTAAAACAAAATTTCCATTTTACCCTTTTTATTTCCAAACTTGTTTTTTGAACTCATTTTAGCCCTAACTCGAGCAATATAGGTATCATTAGCTTTCTTTTAATGTGAAGGTGCTATATTTGAATTTTGTAGTAGATTCTGAGGTCTTTCACAATGGGAAAGCTTCGTGTTTAAGAACTTTAGAATAGGATTGCAACATTTTGAGGTAGGTTAGGGATTACTTCTGCTCGATTGATTTGGGTATTTAATGAATAAATAAAGAATTCCATGGTTAAGGAAAATGTTGTTTTTATTTTGAGATTAATTATATTACTGTATGCCTATACGGGAGCTTATATGTTGTTGTTGACTTGTGATATCTGATATTATGTGCTGCTCATGTGGGGGCTTTTTTTGACATAATTGGGCTTATCTGTGCATTAGAATGCCTTTATTCAAGATATGATGCCCATGTGGGGGCTAATTTTGCTAGTATAGGCATTATGTGAGCATTGGATGCTTTTATCAAGATAAGATACCTGAGTTAGGTGTTGATATAATATTAATGATATCTTGTATGCATATTTTTCTAATGGTACCCAATTAGAGTTGATAATTATGAACTATGGATATATTGAGTTTATTTCTAGGCTCACTTATATATACACATTACATGTTGGATGGATAGAATATGATCATTTGAGTTGATTATGAGCATTAGATCCTCATTCCATGCATATACATTTGTGAGATACTAGTACTATTAGAAAACACTATTTTTGAAAGAGATTGAAACACTTTTGTGAAAATCCCTCTTCGTGAAAAAGAGCAGGATAGCAGAGTTGAGATTAAGATTGTGATTGAGATGTGAGATACAGTATATGCGTTATAAACCCTTTCAGTGTAGATCCTGGTATGAGCACTCCATGTGGTAGCTGATTCATGTTTTTCATAGATTGTGATCGAGGTACTAGTTTGCTTTATGAATCGGAGCCAACATCTCAGACCTCCTATTATCTTATTATGATTTTACATATTTTTAGAGACAAACTTTGTATATATCTATGCTCAAATGATGTATTGGATACTCCACACTTTGAGACCACTTCTTGGAGTTTTATGTTGTGTTTCTCGATTTAAGTTTTGTTATGTCTTATATTGATTTGACTTTATTATAGAAATCTTTCCTTAGTTATTTTTGTTACTCTTTTTATCAGTTTAGTGATCAACTTTTTTATCAAGGTGGGTTGCTATAAGTACTATCATGACTTAGTTTTTGGGTTATGACACATAGGTATCAGAGCAACCAGGTTCATTAGCTCACAAGTGTAAGAGTAGGATTTCTAGAAGAGTCTCATAGATCACTACGTAGAAGTCCATATCTATGCTTTAGAGGCTATAAAATATCTTTAGGAAAACTTCTATAATTTTTTGATTCATAGTTGTGCAAGTGATTCTTACCCAAGGTTCTAAGTTAAGTTCCACTCATTTTTATATAAATAGTAAGTCCTAGATCTCATATGGTTAGAGATACTGAGCAAGCATCCGAGGATGAAGCCCGGCCTTAAAGGTGAGACAGAGTTTATAGATGACCTAGAGGTAGAGGATGGGTTCAGAAGGCTGCCCCTATTAGAGGTAGTACTTGGTGGACCATCTTTGAGCCTAAGATTGAGCTTGAAGTTGATGCAGGGTGAGCTCAGGTCCCATAGGGTTCAATTCCTAACATAATTTTTTAGGGTTTGTTGGTTCGATTTTAGACTTATTCTGATGGTGTTCCCTTAAGTGCACCTAATTTTTCTCCTGTTTTGAGAATAGTACCACCATCAGTGTTGATGTTTGATAATGATATTTCTCTAACCTTGAGTGTGGTACCACCATCTATATTGATATCTATTTATGATATTCCTTAGACTTTGAGTGGTGTTCAACCTTATATGATAGTATTTTCTCATGAAATTTCTAGTTTAGGGGTACGCTCTTTATATATGGTACCGCCACGTGTGGATTCTCAGCCTGCCTGACTACTATTTCTTTATTCACTTTGGGTATAATTATTTTTTTTTATGATCAGAAGTGGTTTTAGAGGACTATTTACTTGTGTCCGTCCAAGTTCACCAGTGCTATTAGTGAGGATGCCTATGAGTTTTTATTTAATTATCAGAGAAGTTAGATAATCATGGATCCCTTGAGTCTCATTGAGTTTCTTATATTATCTATCAGTTGACAAATGTGTCTAAGCATTGGTGGATGTTGTTCCCTAGTCTTAGACCTCTAAGTTCTCCTGATATTACTTAGACTCAGTTTTTTTAGGCTTTCATAGAGAGGTTTTGTGTTATTTAGTTTTAGGGGCTAGATGACTGATGAGTTTGATCATTTGTCATTAGGCTCCATGGCTATTGCTTAGTATGAGGCTTGTTTTCACACTTTATACATGTATTTAATTGCTAGTATCTCCATCAATTCTGAGCCAATTCAAAAGTTTGTGCAGGGAATGGATGATACTTATCAGTTGGCTATAGCTCAAATGGTAGTCATAGGGGCTTTTTGTTAGAGTATTATTGAGCATGCCAAGATTATGGAGACGATTGTTTAGGCTACTCAGAGAGGAACCAAGAAGGTACATCGTCATAGTGATTTTAGTGTCCACAACTTTTGAGGTAGAGACATCTCTGGTAGAGGTTCTCGTGGTTATCATGGTAGGTTAGTTCAAACTATTTTGTAGGGATCCGAAGGTAGATATTTAGATTTAGAGACTTTGGGAAGTTAGGCATTTGGATAGGATGGTCGTTCTGGTTTTGCCAAACCTATTTAGTTTGAGTTAGGTTATAGAGGATGTTTTGTATATTGATGAGTTAGGCTATGTGGCCAAGGATTATCCTTAGTTTGTCTTCAAATACACTCTTATATCTGTAGTGAAAGGTGGTTCACAAAGTTGAAAGGGTGGAACTAAAAGTTCTTGAGGTAGAGTTAGATATGCTTGTAGTGGTTATTTCGGGGTTTCTCAGTTGGGGAACATACGTGGATAGTGCTATGCTATATCTTCTAGGCTTAAGGTAGAGGACTTTGATGTTGTTATCACAAGTATCATCGCATTTTTCTATAGATCTTCTTTCATATTATTTGATCCTAGGTCGACATTCGTCATGTGTCTACATATTTTGCTTGTTGTTTTGATGTTGCATGTGAGCCTCTTGCTATGCCTCTTCATATTTCTACCCAGTAGGAGATTTTAGTAGTGGATCAAGTGTACGGATATTATGTGGTTACCTTTATGGGGCGTGATATTTTTACTAGACCTAATTGTCTTAAATATGGTTGATTTTGATGTTATTATTGGTATGGATTGGTTATCTCATTGTCATGCTATTTTAGACCATTATGCCAAGAATATGACCTTATTTTTATTGGTTATGCTAAGGTTAGCTTGGAAGGGTGCATTTATTTCTCAAAGGGTGTTATATTTTTTGTGTGCTTATTGCCTGATAGTGATAGAGTGTTTGTGTTATTTAGCTCAAATTCATGAAACTAGTGTTGCCTTACCACCTCTTATGCATTTTATTTGAGTTTTTCATAAGTATATGGATTTGTTTCCTACGAATTTGCCTAGTATGTCTTCAAATTATGATATTGATTTTGTTATTGATATTGAGCGGGCACAAAGCTCACTTCTATCTATCCCTAAAGGATGGCCCCGTCTGAGTTGAAAGAGTTGAAGAAGTAGTTTCAAGATTCATTGAGTTAGGGGTTTATTAGACCTAGTGTATTCGCTTGGTGTGTTCCTTCTTTGTTTGTAAAGAAGAAGGATAGTTCTACTTGGATAGGCATTAATTATAGATGACATCTTGCTTTATTCAAGAAGGATGGTTCTACTCAAACAAGTATACCATCCCTTGTATTGATGTTCTATTTGACTAACTTTAGGGTGCTTTGATGTTTTCCAAGATTAATTTGAGCTCCAGGTACCATCAGTTAATGATTAGAGCTTCAAAAGTTCCAAAGAGAAGTTTTCAAACTCAATACTACCATTATGAGTTCTCGGTCATGTGTTTTGGGTTAACCAATGCCCCAACATCATTCACAGAGTTTATTAATTGGGTATTTTGACCATATCTCAACTCTTTTGTGATTGTATTTATAGATGACATCTTTGTTTATTCAAGAATGAGGCCAACCATTTAAAGTATTTGAGGATTGTGCTTCAAAGGTTATGTGATGAGAAGTTGTATGCTAAGTTTTCTATGTGTGAGTTTTGGTTAGATTCTATCTCTATCTTAGGTCATGTGGTGACTAAGGATGATATTTTGGTCAACCTAACCAAGATTACAGTGATTCAAGACTGGATAGACCTACTTTTCCTACCGAGATTTAGAGGTTCATTAGTTTGGTTGGTTATTATACAACTTCTGTAGTCATGTATTGTGGTTTGTTTGACCAAGTTGACAAAAAAATGTGGTTTTTAGTGGTCAGATGCATGTGAGAATAACTTCTAAAAGCTCAAAGAGTTATTGACTTTGGATTCTATTTTGACTTTACCTAAGGAGGATATGGGTTTACCATATTTTGTGATGCTTCTAGTATTAGTGTGGGTGCAGTGTTGATGTAAGAAGGTTAGGTGATTGCTTATGCATCTCGTCAGCTGAAGCCTCATGAGAGAAATTACCCTACCCATGACTTGGTGTTGGCAGTCATAGTGTTTGTGTTGAAGTTATGGTATCATTACTTATATGGAGTGCCTTCTGAACTTTCTTGGACTATCGTACCTTTTAGAACTTCTTCCAACTGCGAGACCTTGATATGATGCAATGACATTGGATTGAGTTGCTTAAGGATTATGACATTACTATTTTGTACCATTCGGGCATGGCTAATGTGGTTACAGATGCCTTAAGTTGGAAATCAACTTGTATAGGGAGTTTAGCTCATCTCTTGACCCAATAGTGGTCTTTAGCCTTAGAGGTCCAAGCTAGTTAGTCTTTAATATTTTGACAACCGAGCATGTTTTAGCCTTTGTTGATGCGAGTTCTTTATTGGTGGAGTAGATTTAAGCTCAATCAAGATAGGCTTCGAGTAGATTAGAGTATGTTTAAGAGTTTTGTAGACCATAGTCTATGTGCCTTGAAGTTTGGGATCGGTGACTGAGTCTTCCTTTATGTGTTGCCCATGAAGGGCGTGATGAGGTTTACGAAGAGCGGTAAGCTTAGCCCCAGGTATATTGGGCCATTTGAGATTCATCTGATAGTTGGGGAGATTACGTATGAGTTGATCTTACCTCCAGATTTTTCAGCCATTCATCTAATTTTTCATATGTCTATGCTTCGGTGCTATATTCCAGATGAGTCTCATGTGCTTTGTTGAGACTCATTTAAGTTTGGTGAGAGGTTGACCTTTATTGAGGGGCTAGTGTCTATTTTAGCTAGGGATGTGAGATGATTGCGTTCTAGAGATATCCCTTTAGTTAAGGTTCAATGGGCACGCCATCCTGTTTAAGAGGCGACTTGGGAGGTCGAGTCAGTCATGCATAGTAGCTACCATAAGCTTTTTACAAGTTAAGGTATTTCTTGCCTTTTATTTCAAGGATGGGCTAAATTTTTAGTGGTGGATTCTATAATGACCTGAATTTGTGAATCTTCCATCACTATGTGTTTTGACTATTTTGCCCGTCCTGTAGTTGTTAGATATTGATTTTGAGGTTTTGGGATAGTTGTCATCATTCTAGATGTGATTAGGAACACGTTGTGCAAATTTGTGGTCTTTAGAGGCTTAGGAAGCCATATAATTTACTACATTCAACAATTGTTGTAGGGAGTGCGACAACAAATCTAAAATATCAAATTTAGGTTAGTAGAGGGGTTTTTTGGTTTCTAAACTATTATATCACATTTTGACCCTTCGTTTGGAAAATAGTAAAATAGGGTCTTGGGGCTTAATTTATTGATAACATCCCTTTTACAAAAATCTGACATCACCATTAGGCCCGAAGTATCTAAATTAGCCTAGTAGCACATATTATTTGTCTCGGTGGGTATCTAAATTAGCCTAGTAGCACATATTATTTGTCTCGGTGGGTCTTGATCAAATCCCAAGGGTCCAATCAGACCTTGGTAGGCTTGCAAAAAAATCAACATCAACTAATATTTGTTGCAGACACTTATAAATAAAACTAAAGCAAGTACCAATGATATTCTTTAGTAAAAAAGACACAGACCTCAAGAGACTATATATCAAGCTACAATGGTAAATTAGGGACCAAAGCAAAGTTGCTAATTATAAATAAATGAACTGACTCATAACAAGAAATATTAGGCAGGGATCAACAAAGCTAAAAATGACATAACAATAAATTGGTGCATTCAAAGGACTTATTACAAGATTCGTGCCAACTAACAATGAAACAAGCAATCACACAAGAAATATTTGATTCAACAAACAACATAATAATTATCGTTCCATGAAAATCCTACGGCTGTCAAAGCTCTCTACATCAAACAATCCCAACATTCTCACTCAGTGAGATTCCAACAACAACCACTGATAATGACTGTATTATGCCAAAAAGAAAAAAAATTACTATTATACTAATAGTAATGAAAATTGAATAAGAGAAAGAGGTTCACCTTTTCCGAGCAGCGAAGTGGAATGACGAGTTGATGACGTCCTTTCCAACTTGACTCTAATTTGAAAACGACAAGAAAAAATAAAACTTGAACCGAAATTCTCACAATTCCAGGTTGGGGACAAGAGTCTAAATACTAACCAAGTAGAGAATTTTAGCCCTTTTTATTCTGAAATAAACCTCTTGTAACAGTGAAAGAAATAGGTTTATACAAAAACCTAAAAAATTGCAATACTTGATAAATTGGCTACGTGGGATAGAGAATTTCAAGAGTGTTTTAGGAAATTCAGTTGAAAATTTTCAAATCGAGGATAATATTGGGATATCCATGTATTGTATTAGTTTCGTTTGGACTAAATTCAAACGTTGGTTATTGAGCTGGACGCGTGGGTGTTGGGGTTTGTTTGCGGCTTAGGTTCAGATTTTGATGGGTTTTTCCATTGAGTTGAAATCGACTGTCATGGCCATTGTTTTGCCGAAGTCGAACACTGACGTTGATAAGGTTGTTGATACCATTGTTGCTTGCTGGGTTCTTCTCAATATTGCTGAAGTTATTAGTGGGTTGTGTTATTGTCGATGGTATCAGGTTAAGGGGAAAAGGGAGATGGGCTCGGGTTGGTTTCAACGTAGAATAGGCCGGAGTGAAGGTATTTGCAAGGGGCGGCAAGACTGTGTCTTGGGCCTGGTATTGCTGGCCCATTTTTTAAAAATATAGGGAAAGGTTATTAGGAATAGGGGTTTTAATAATAGTTATTTAACAAATAACTCAAAATTATAATTTCAGTCCATTTTATTTAAATTTAAATCTTATTGAAAGTCAATTGGTCAATTACATTGCAATTATGGCTAAACTGATTTCAATTATGATCAAATTCAATAAATTGGCTAAGATTAAAATAAAATTCAATTCGAATTATCGATCGGTTTAATTCGAAGCTTCTTGGTTTAAAAAAATCAAAAAAATATTTTTTAAATAAATTATTTTTGACAACAAATTATATTGGATCAACATTTTATCCATTGAATTAATTTTAGAGACAACCTCTGACTAAAATTAAATTTTTAATAAAATAATTATTTATGTAACAAAATTATACGATCTCGTATATACAAATATGAGAATATATAATCTCTACTTAAAATGACAAAATTATCTTGAAAAGTTTTTTTATATAAATAAATTAAATATCATAATTTTATTTAAAACCAAACAAACACAAAATCAAACTTATCCGTGGAGGGAAAAAAAGGTGTGAACATTTTTATTTTGAGATTAATTATACTATTGTATGCCCATATGGGATCTTATATATTGTTGTTATTGACTTGTGATATATGATATTATGTGTTTCCTGTGAGGGGGCTTTATTTGACATCATTGACCTTATCCGTGCATTGAAATTCCTTTATTCTAGATATAATGCTCAAGAGTGGTCTTATTTTTCAAATATAGGGCTTATTTGAGCATTGTTTGCTTTTCTTATGAAAAATACCAAGAGTTAGGGGTTGATATGATATTAATGATGTCATGTATGCATATTTTTTATGATGGTACCCAAATGGAGTTGATAATCATGAACTTTGGACATATTGACTTGATATATATATGTATGTATGTATGTATTTGGTGGTTAATGGATTGGATGTCATAATTTAAGTTTATTATAAGAATTACATCCTCATTTCATACATGTACATCTTGAGATATTGGTACCAATACTATTTTGAAAGAAAATAAGGCACTTTTATAAAAAAAAAAAACCCTTCCCATGAGCATAAGCAAGAGAGAAGAGTTGAGATTAATATATGAGATACATTATATTAGTTGAGAACCCCCTTGGCTCCTACCTGGTGCCTGAAAGCTCAATGGGTGTATATAGAAGTCATGCAATGGCTTTAATCATTCATCCCATCCACATTGCATTGCATTGTATTTACATTCACATCTTTCCTATTTTTCTTTCATTTTTGTGTATTTTTCCTTCATATATTTGTGTTATTGCTATTTTTGTGTATTTATTTATATTAGAACTATTAGTTGAGATGGCATGAACGGTAGGGACTTTTTTGCTTGCAGGTGACGTGCTCATAATGTATTTCGCTTATCTTATTTTCTACTTAGCTCAATCACTCTATGATACCTACTAAGTACAAGTGGATGATACTTACTCCTACTATGCCCTTTTGGTGCAGATCCTAGTATAAGTTCACCCTATGCCAATTGATTCGTGCTTTTCAAAGATTGGGATTGAGTTAAGGGTTGCTATATGGATCAGACCAGACATCTCAAACCTTCTTTTACCATATTATGTTTTACTTATATTCAAAGACATACTTTATATCTATCTATGCACAAATGTTATTTTAGATGCTCTACACTTTGACATCACTTCTTTGGGTTTTATGTTATGTTTTCAAATTTTATTTTCATTAAGTGTTATATTTTCCTGACTTCATTCCAAAAGTCTCTCTTTAGTTATTTTTATGACTTCTTTTACCAATTTGAGTGATAGACTTACTTATCAAAGCTGAGCATAATAAGTGCTACTTGACCTAGTTTTAGATCGTGACAAATCAATATTGAAGTAACCAGGTTCACCAACATCATAAGTGTAAGAGTAAGTTGTCTAGCAGAGTCTGATTGATTGGTAGGTAGATGGCCATATCAATCCTTGAGAGGTTATAAGATGTCTTTAGGAACAATTCCATATTTTTTTATTCTTAGTCATATGGTTTGTTTTTACCCTAGATTTTAAGTTGTGTTCTACTTTTTTTTATGCAATTGGTAAGGACTAAATCTCATAAAGTTAGGGATTCTGAGCCAGCACTCAAGGATAAAGCCCAGATTAGAAGAAGAGGTAGAAGTAATGGACGAACCAAAGGTAGAAGACTGGCACGAGAAGCTACTTGTGTTAGAGAAAGTGCTAGTGTGACCTCCCTTGAGCATGAGATTGGTGGTAATGGTATCTTGAGATACCAAGGTAAGCTATGTGCTCCTGACGTTGATGTATTGAGGGAAAAGTTCATGGCCGAGGCACATAGATCTCGTTATTCCATTCAGCTTGGTTCTACAAAGATGTATCATGATGTTAGAGTTTTCTATTAATGGGGTAATATAAAATGTGATGTGGCTAGTTTTGTGGCCAAGGGTATGGTGTATCAGTAAGTAAAAGTTGAGAACATGAGGCCCAGCGGCTTGTATCAAGAGATCCCATTAGCCAAATGTAAGTAGGAGGCAATTAATATGGATTTTGTAATCGGTCTTCCTAGATTCCGAAATCAATGTGATTCTATTTGGGTTATTATTCATAGAATGACCAAGTCTACTCTCTTTTTGAACATGTGGATGATAACACTCAAATTAGACTCTTTAATGGGTGTAAGCAATCGTTATAAAAAAATGGCATTGTTACCGAGGAATACGGCTGTAGACTAAAAGTTTGTGTATGAAAATTTGCTCATAGTTAAGTTTCCTTGATTTACATTTATTTGTTGTTTTTGTCTATTGTAGGTATTATGTTTTTTATGACAAAAACAAAAAGTTTTGGAGAACTGCTATTACCAATCAACCCGGAACCTCAGCGGATAGGGAGAATGACTGAACAATAGGAAGAAGAAAGACTAGCTATTTTGGCTAGGGCTCTAGTGAATTTGCAGAATTTGGGTCCACAAGAGTGTTACCAAAACCCTAATGATGAAGACTTGGGTGATGAGGAATCGCTGAATCCTCAAAACCCAAGGTAAATTGAGCAAGTTGTTACACTAGTGCAGCAAAACATCTATAGAAACCATCCAATCCGAGGAAGATATAGTCAACAACCTATTTAATATGAGGCTGATGAAGATGATGAAGAAATGGACGGAGCTGTTGCAATGGGTGCTATCATTCCTCCACTGTTGGCACCAGGTACAAAATTCAGCATAACAAGTACCATGATCCAAATCCTGAATCTGAAGGGGCTATTTGAAGGCTTGTCTGGTGATGATATGAACATGTATTTGGTGAATTTCATCACCGTTTGCAAATCTTTTGACAATCCAGGAGTGAGCCAGAATGTGATCAGATTGAGGTTATTTCCTTTGTCTCTGTCTGGGGAGGCAACAATGTGGTTGACTGAGTTAGACCCTGATTCTATAACCAATTAGAGACAGTTGAAAGATGTGTTCCTAGAATGGTTTTTTCCACACTCCAGAAGGATATAGTTGAGGGACGAAATTAGTAACTTCAGACAGCTCCCGACTGAAGCATTGCACAAAACCTGGGAAAGATTTAAGAAGAAACTTGCACAATTTCCGAACCACAACATGATGGACTTACACCTGATAGAGACTTTGTACAGAGCTTTCAACTCTGTGAAAAAGCCAATTGTTGACAATGCTGTAGGTGGTTCATTCATTGACCTTTCTTTTCTAGATATTTCTAACATGCTGAATAGAATGACCAAACAGAGTTGGGCTTGGCATACTAGGGATTCTGTAGTGGCTAGCCCGACTGTTGTTGGTGGTATAACCGTGGAGCAGTGTAGAAGGGATGAGGAGCGATATTAGGACATGGCCCATTTGAAGATGTAAATGGATTTGCTGGCCAAGCACTTGCTATCCGGCAAGACTAAAATGGTTAAAGCTGTGGAATCTCAGGGTACTGTTTCTACAGGTGCTGATGCAGATGCAAACTATGTGAGTAATTAGGGAGGTTTCTGAGGCAGTAGCCAAAGGAACCAAGGTCGGTCTTTCTATGACAAACCATATTATAAAGATAGGGAGCAGGGTCACTTGAGAAAAACTAATGAAAGGAGTGATTTGTATGTTCCTCTTGGAAGTCGTGATGCTGCAACAACTATTTCTGGCAAAATATCCATAGAGGACATGATGAAAAAGCTGTTGAAGGGAGTTGAAGCTACTAACTCGAGGGTAACTACTATGAAAAGCAAATTTTTTACCCTCAGTCAGTTGGTTAGCTCATACTCTGCTTCTATTAAGAAGTTGGAGCAACAAATGAGCCAACTTTCTGCTACATTGAACCAGATAAAATTGGTACTTTACCTAGTAATACGGTTTAGAACCCGCAGAATACTGGATTGTGTATGGCGATTACCACCAGAATTGGTAAGGTATTATTTAGCCTTTCTATGAGCAAAACTGTGATTGAGGAGGTAGTCGATGCGAAGCCAGAGGTAGATGATTTAGTAGAATCTAAGAAGTTAAGTAGTTCTGTGGATGCATCTGATAAATTGAAAGATAAGGTAAAGGAAGTGGAATTAAAAGAAATGCCAAGACCACCACCTCTCTTTCCTAAAAAATTGAGGAAAAAAGCAGATAACAAAAAATTTAGTAAAGTCATGACAATACTGAGCAACTGACAATGAATGTGCCATTGATGGAGGCACTTGAGCAAATGCCAAACTATGCTAAATTTATGAAGAAATTGTTAACAAAGAAGCGGAAGGTAAGCTGTGAGCCGGTGGACAACATCCACCACTGTAGTGTTATTTCTTCACAATCCTTAGTGCAGAAAAGGCCTGATCCTGGAGCATTTACCATATCGTACACAGTTGTGTCCATGAAGTTTACAAAAGCTTATGTTACTTAGGAGCAAGTATTACTCTAATTCCACTTGATATCTACAAAAAGATTGGATTGGGGGAACCTACCCCCACAACGATGTGTCTTGTGATGGCAGACAGCTCGGTGAAATGACTAGTTGGTATGTTGAATGATGTGCCAGTAAAGGTGGGTGACTTTATTCTTCCTGTAGATTTTGTAATATTGGATTGTGATGTTGATTTTGAGGTACCCATCATTTTGGGTAGACCACTATTAGCCATGAAAAGAGTATTGGTTTATATGGAGCTCAAAGAGATAAAGTTCTGGTATAGAAAAAGGGAGGCCAAATTCAAAATACATCCTTCTATGAAGCAGTTGGAGGAGATGAATATCTTCTCAGTTGTAGATGTATTCTAGGAAAATGTTTATGAGGTATCGATACGGTATTTTGATGAAGTCTAATTAGTCGAGATAATCAAGTTGTGTCGCGATGTTAATTCAGGCGCTATTTGGGAGGCAACCCAAAGTTTTAATTTTATTGCACTAGTGTTTTTAATTTTTATAGCTAAAAGTTGTACAAGGGAGGTAAAATGGTTGCAGTCAGCTTAAGAAGGTTGATGTCAATTTTGACAGGCTGTCACAAGTATGACAAGCTGTGAGAAATGTCGTCAAAACAATCAAGTCAAAGCCTTATTCTGTTAAGGCTGATGACAACTTTGAAGCATCGTCCGATATCTGACATGCCGTCAAAAATGCCGTCAAATGAGTTGGGCCTAATTTAAACATTTTGAGCTAACCCGGTCTAGCAACAGCTGTTCATATTCCCACGTACTTTAGATATTTTTCTTTCAGTTTTGGTTTTCTTTCCTTAGTGAGTTATTTCCCTTCCTTTTTTAAATTTATTTCTTTCTAAGGCAAATTTTTAAAACTTTCCTTGTAAGTTGAAGCTTGAGAGTTAAGTCAAGAAACCTTCCTTCTCTCTCATCTTAGTCTTCTTTCACTCACAATTCTAAGTGCTCAAAGTACATCAGCTAAGTGTCGACATTCAGGTATGAGAAAAACTTCAGCTTCATCTTTGTTTGGAGAAATTGTAAACTACAAGAAACCTTGGTTTCAAAGAAATGAGCTGAATCCATTAACATGTTTTAAGCTCCTTCGAAAACTAGGGTTTGTTGGGTTATGCTATACAACTTCATTGAAATGTCAGTTAAATAACATGACCTAAGTTAAAATTGAGAAAAATGGTAGATGAAAAAAATCTAGTAGAAAGAAATTAGAAGTTGTAATTTTTTCTGACGACAATTTTACGGCCTTGCACCTATCTGATGACTTTTCAAAAATGCCATCAAAAGTTGAGAAATATTGTAGATTCTAGATAAGGTGGATGACGTTTTTGATGCGCCGTCACACCTGTGACGGCAAATCAGAAAGTCCGTCAAAAACTTCAAACTAAAAATAGTAATGATGTTAAACTAAGGTGATCCTTCTTCTTCTCTTGTTTGATTATGGACACTAATTAAGGATTTCTATATTGTTGTAGAACTGAGCATGGCACCCAAGAAAAAGAATCCAACCACACCAAAGAAAGTGGCTAAAGAGAGTGTTCCTCAATAACTTGTCAATAAGGACTCTGATTATGAAGACGACGAACCATTGCTCAGATGGACAACAAAGAGGACTGGTTCAAAGGCACCACCTCTATCTAAGCCTATTAAGGTGGAGGATACTGATGATACTGAGGTGACAACCTCATCTGAGCAAGTATCGGAGGAACAAGGATCAGAACACACTGAGTAGGAGTCTGAGGACACTGAATAAAAAGTTGAAAATAAGGACTCTGAGAGGCCTGCAGCTAAAGAAACTGAGTCTAAATCACCATCATTGGAGCAGCAAGGTGATAAGGATTCTCTAGTATGGGGAACTTTGGTGAAATGCAAAAACCCCAAGATTAGGACAATGTGAGATAACAAATCCCTGGCGCTGAAACGATCTTTTAGGACAGACTTCACAGAACAGATCGAAGAAGTACTAGAAGGCCAATTTTAGAGAAAAAGAAGATTATCACTACAAGGATGATCTGATACCCTGAGGTGATGCAAAAACTAAAAAATTATGGCCTGGAGTGGACTACTAAGGGAAGCGGTGTTTACTGTCCTTCGTTAGTCTAGTAGTTCTATGCAAACTACTAGGCTACGGTGGAAAATATGTGCAAAGAGGGGGATAGAACTTTAGATAAGCCTCTGCTGACCAAAGTTGCAGTACGTAGAGTGAGGTTGGATGTATTAGATGCCACCATAAATAGGTTTCTTCATGGGACAACCTTTGTCCCATGAGCCACCTCACCTACCTTCTATGCCTGGTTAAAGCACCGAGAAAATTAGCACAAATGGCTAGCAACACTCATAGTAGATGGGGAAACTGAGTGGCTGAATAATTCTGCAGAAAAGATAACCAAAGAGTCTCTAAATTCAGAGGCAAGATTTTGGTGGGGTTTTGTACAGATTCATCTGATACCCACCGAGGGAGACAACATATTAGGGATGATCGAGCAATATTGGTTGCAAGCTTGATAGATAGAACTCCCTTGGATTTTGGAGAAATTATAGCAGAAGAGATCAAGATTCGGCTCATAAGACTAGATGCTACATATTCATTCCCATGTCTGATTAATAGGTTGTGTGAAGCAGCTAATGTACCTGAGATTTTAGGTATTGATGATGAATTACATGCCAAGAAGAACCACAACCCTGTCAGAAAAGATGAAATTTAGCCTGGCTTGAGACTTGATCAAGATGTAGTTGGTGTAGTCACTGAGACTATTTCAGCACCAAATGTGGGTGCGCAAAGCTCTGAAGCTTACCACCACCACCAGCATATTCAGCTCAAGAAGGCTCGGTGCCATAAAGTGAGTTGACTACTTTAGTTCCTCCAGCAGCAACAGGTTCTGCATTTCAGCCTATTGATATAAGGAAGGTGGCTAGGCAAGCAAATTGGTGAGAAGTACAACTATTGGCCTTCGCCAAACAGTTTGCTGCTGCTGTGGACAAAAGAATCAAAGCTGCACTTGAACCTTTCATGACTTTGCCTGGGTGGGTGGCAAATTTAAAAAATAGATTTGATGCCTAGGCAAGAGAGATAATAGGTGCTGATCTTGCCACTTTCAGGGCTGCGTTGGATAAGGTGAAGGCTAAGGTCGAAATTCTGTAGTAGCACCAAATTATGGTGCCAACAGGTCTAGCCAAGCATGATGTAGAGGAAGAAATTCCTATACTTGATCTCACTGCAGATTCCCTAAAGAAAAAAAAAGAGGGAAAAGAAAGGTAAGAACAAAAGAGATGAGACAAATAATGAAGAAGAGAAAAAAGCTAAAAAGAAGGAAAAGAAAAAGGAAAAGAAGGAAGAATTGAAAAAGGCAAGATTGGAGTCTCTGGCTAACACGAAGAAATGGGAAGCAACCATCAGAGCTAGGGATGCAGGTGCTTCATCGAGCCAGGCTCTAGCCATTGCAAAGGCAGATACTACGAGTGGAGAAAAGATTACAGATGAGGGTATATCTACAGGCTTAATAGTCTTCAGGTATACCCTAACCCTTAATGCATTTTATTTTTTAATTTTAAGTTGAGGGTGTAGGGAACCTGTTATTGTAACATGTTCTGTAGATAATTAGGAGTAGTAGAAGTACTTGAGGGAGTTAGCTTGTTTGTGATTTTTAAGTACCTCTCCAGTGGTCTGATCTGTTGTGTACTGTGTGAATTGTATCCATTGTGACCACTGTGTATCTGTTTGTGGCATTAATATGGAAAATGAATAACCTATAGAAAACAAATGCATGCAACGGATGAGTAGTGATATGCGGTATACTTGTGTGCCATGTGCGTGTAAGGTATTACTCAATGCCCATTGTGTTTTGAATCTAGAACTTGCCCCGTTAGTCATGCCATAGTCATAGGATAGGCGTTAGGAAAGGATCATAGGCTTTTTTTGCATGTTAACCTATTGTAGCTTAAATGACCATCCAAATGTGAATAATATCCCTTGATCCCTTTTTGAGCCTAAACAACCTAGTTCTTTCTTGTGCACCTTTTACCTTCCTATTACATCACAATGAACCTATTTTGGCCCTGGTCCTCCTTGTACACTGTGCACCTTAACTTAGGAAAATAACCTAAGTAGAAGGTGGCTACTATAGGGGTGTGTGATGCACTATGAGTATGAAGAGAGGTAAAAGAAGGAAAATGAATAATAAGTTGGGTGTAGTGAAAAAGGAAAATAGGAAAAGAGAAAATTAAAAAAAGTTAATCTAATGCTTGAACAGACAACATCAATCTTGAGTATGCTTGACAAATAAAAGAGGAAAGAAAAGAAGGTCAAAAGTTGAAACCCCGAGAGTTAATGTAGTGCCAAGGAGGTGTAGTCACTCTGAAATACCATGAATATCATACCAACCCCTAGCCTACATTAAAAGCTTAAGAAAAGCTCTATAGTGATCCTAACTGACTTGTCTGAAGACTTAGGTACTAACTATAAGGGCAAGCCTATGGCATTTGATGCGCAATATTGGAACTTCATTTTGAGAGTGAGTCTTATGTTCATCCCTATGTCTATACATGTGAATCTGAGTGAAAAAAGGGATTTCTTTGTTGTGAGGGTACACTAGGTATGTTGCTAATAGCTGCTTTGTTTGGATAATGTAATATGTGTTAGGTTGTGATTGCTGAGATTTTTTCCATACCTAGATACTTGTGAGCTATATGGTTGTTTTTAAATACTAGACACAGTTGATTTTACTTTGATTGATCATGGAGATGGTGTATGTATTCTGACCTGATAGGAGTAGTTAACTGCCGAATTGTACTTTGTATACTTCTAGTTATATTTTGGTTGCTTGAGGACAAGCAATTGTTTAAGTTGAGGGTGTTGATATGTGAGCCGACTCTAACACATTTAAAGCTTTTAACTCTGAATAATTGTGAAGTCTCACTCTCAAGGGTGTTATGGGTTATCCCCGGCAACGGCACCATTTTTTGATAACGCTCAAATTACACTCTTTAATGGGTGTAAGCGATCAATGTCAATATAAAACCCAACTAGGTTAGGGTCAAATCCCATAGGGAATAAGGTGTGAACTTTGATTTGTTTATAAAATACTTGACTGTTTCCGAAATTGGGGATTTGAGTTTCACAGCGAGTCAATTGTCACTTTCAATATTTTAGTATTTGTAATCAAGATAAATGGGAAACCAGAGTTATGTTCACCATGGGTTTTGGGAATTGACAGATACTAGGTAATGCTTAAGACTCTTGAAGTAAGTAGAAATAACAGAATATCCCTAACGACAGTACTATCTGACTTATCTCTCGACCTTACCAGACAATTTATTATCTAATTCTCTCAAACTTAGACAACTTATCAATTTCCAATAGGATTTTATCTTAGGTAGATTAATCCAGTTACGACATCAATCATTAAACAGAAGGTTGGTAGCTTTCGATTCCCTATTCATAATTCACGTCCTCTAGTTTATTTCTCTGCTAAAAGCAAATAAACTAGGGCCTAACCTATTATTTGCAACCAATAGATTCAAGTTAAAGAAACAGAATTTTAAGACGTCCTACTATTTTTTGAATCCCTTAAATACCTAGCATTATATCAAACCCTAATCCATGGATCCCATAACTCGGGCTAATGGAATTATCCACTCATTATTTGATGAATGAAATAACAAGTTGAATTCATGATAATATGGATAAACTTACTAACGGATGAAACCTAACAAGTATTTCTTCAATTCAATCACAAGATAGAAACCCATAATAGTTGATAAGTGTTTTCAAGAGAAAGACAAGAAAATTGCTTGATGAAATTGATGAAGCAATATTACGTGCCTCCCTCCAAAATTAATTGTCTGATAGATAATAATAAAAAACCTAAAACAAGTCTTTAAATAGTCAACCCTAAATAAGGAAATAAAATTAAAATTTATGATTTTCTTCGAAATAAGTGACGAAAATCTTGACAGTGTGTCAGAAGTCTGATGGCGTGTGCAAGATATCGTTAGAGTTTCCAGTGAATTGCTATCTTCTGATTCCTCTGACAAAAAATATGACGGCGTGTCAAAAAATTTAACGGCGCATGAAAACTGTCGTCACAACTTCTCTAGAAATCAGCAAAAATTTACCTTCGGTTGACGGCAATTTTGACGCCATGTCACTTGTTCATCTCAACTCCTCAGGTTCTGTCTAAGCTTGAATGCAACTTTGACAGCCTGTCCCATGTTTGACGGAGCTTTAGAAATGGCATCAGCTACACTTAGTATATTTACACCAGATTTTAGCTGATTTATTCTTCTTTCCTTTGGTTTCCTCCTCGCTCACTTGTATCTGTATTAAAACACTAAAAACGATCAAAAAAAATAAAAATTACTTAAAACTTCACAATTATTCAGAGTTAAAAGCTTCAAATAAGTTAGCATCGGCTCACACATCATAGGACTATTTTCTCAAAGGAAGATTATACTAAGTTGTATCTTACGGAGATCGTGAAGTTGCATGGTGCTCCAATCTCTATTATCTTGGATCATGGTCCCCCATTTTCATCACACTTTTGGAAGTCATTCCAAAAGGGTCTGGGTACTAGAGTGTGCCTTAGTAGTGCTTTCCACACATAAATGGCAAGCGAAAAGGACCATCCAAACATTGGAAGATATATTGCGGGCTTGTGTGATAGATTATTGTGGTAGTTGGTATGACCACTTTACTTTGATTAAGTCCTCCTATAATAATAGTTACTACTCTAGTATTGGCATTGTGTCTTTTGAGGCATTGTATGGTAGGAGATGTCAATCTCCTATTGGGTGGTATGAGGTTGGCGAGGGTAAATTGCTTGCATCGATTTAGTTCAACAAGCCTTAGAAAAGGTGAAGGTGGTTTATGATAGATTGAGGACTAATCAAGGTCACCAAAAGTCCTAGGCAGATATGAGGCGTAGGTACATAGAGTTTAGTGTGGGCAATTGGGTGTTCTTGAAAGTATCTCCCATGAATAAAGTGATGCAGTTTGGAAAAAAGGAGAAGCTTAGTCCCTGGTATATTGGACCCTACTTGATTTTGAAAAGGGTTGGAAATGTTTCCTACGAGTTAGAGTTACCTTCTAGTATGAACTCCATTCACCCAATTTTCCATGTCGCTATGTTTCATAAATGTGTGGGTGATTCTTCATTGGTTGTTCCTTTGAATGATGTCAGTATTTCGGACTCCTTGTCCCATGAGTAGGTCCCGATGAAGATCTTGGATCGGCAAGTTCGCCAATTGGAAACAAAAGAAGTGGCTTCGTTAAAGGTTTTATGGAGGAATCAAAAGTTCAAGGAATCTACTTGAGAGGCAAAAGAGGACATAAAGTCTAAGTACCTGCATTTTTTTCCCATTCTGAATATTTGTGCTAGAGGTATGTGTCGATCTCCTTGCTTTGATTTTTATTCTTTAACAGATAATGAGTCAAAGTCCCCAATATGTTTATTTGATTTGTGTTATGTTAGTGTTATACCCCACAAAGTCCTTTTCTTGTTTGAGCCTTAGAGCATATTTAGCAAAGCAAAAATCCGAGTCTAAAAGTTTGAGAAGTATCTTTCCAAGTATGAAATACTTTGAAATCATGTGGAATTTTCCTAATTTTGACTTTTTGTCATGTAGATCATTGAATAAGATTTCCATCGATACCAATTTCATCGAAATCCGACATCAGACGAGGTAGTTATGGTCGTTTTACTTAAAATAGTTCTACCTAAAAAATTTCCCTGCGCGACGGCGAGGTTTGACGACCATCGGATATGCGACGCAATGTCGAACTTTACCATTGCAATATTCCAGTGAACCCTCCCTCTGGTTGTGTTCGATGGAGAGTTCCAACGACCATCGACCCTGCGATGGGACATCGCACTCCACCATCAGACCAAGGCGGTGCAGCCCAGTTTTGGCACCATGCAACGGCGTGGACCGACATACCATCAGAGGCCACCGTCGCATATCCTGATCGAAAATTTCTAGATAAATTTTAAAGGGGCTTTTTGGTGTTTACCCCTTTTCTTCAGCCACTATAAATACCTGACCAAGGGTTTTCAACCTTATTTCTCTTGTTTTACTTTAAACTAGGATTTCCAAAATCAAAATCCTTTCTTCTTCTTCAACAAAAATTAAGGGAGATCAAGAGAGGGTTAAGAGAAATAAGGAAATCTTCCAAGTCTTTCTAGAAAAATGTTTCCCCAGGTATGTAGATGTTGATTCTTGGGTCCTTTTCATCTAAGAAGCTCAAGAACCCTTTTCTAAAACTTAAATACTTTTATGTTTGTAAGATTCCATGATTTGTATAAGTTGAAATTGATGTTCTAGCTGGTGTTGAGTTTTGATTCATGTTTGTTTGCAAGATTTATGAGCTTTGACCCTAGTATGTGGAATTCATATGGTGTATGTGATGAACCTTCCTTATATTGTTTCATAGGTGATGTGTTCATGCCAATTAGGTATAGAAATGGTCGAATAAGTGGAGTATGTTACCCCATAAGTGCGATAAGAAACTTAGGTGAAGTATAAGGGCCATTATAGTATGTTGAATAAGAAGTCCCAAATTGTGAGCTAGTCCATGCATGCCTAGTGGTTGATAAAATACCTTGGTGAGTAAAATGTGCCATGATAGTATGAAATCCCCAAATAGGTGTAAACTCGTACATACCTAGTGTTGTTGAAAGACCTTAGTGAACAAGATGAGATATGATGGTTGTAAATTCTCCAGTTATGTGCTCTTTGATATATGCTAAGCTTTTAATACATGCCAAGTGGTTAGGAAGTAAGTTTTGACATGATAGTATGAAGTTTCCCAGAATCATGTGATATCCAAATACATGTCAAGACTGATATAGGTATGAAGTACTTAATGAAAGACCTTGTTAAATGGGGTATAATCTAATAGCATGTTTTCCCTAGGCTAGTATATGATGAAGAATAGATGTTGATGATTCTTAAATATCTGAAGTGACCCTTTGGTGATTGTGATGGTGAATAGAGGTCTGTGTTTCTTAAGTGATTGATGCGATACCTTAAGGATTGTGAGAGGAAAGTATGTTACGATTCCTAAATACTTGAAGAGATGAATGAATGATTGTGATAATGAATGGATGATTGTGAAAATGAATGAATGATTATGATAATGAATGAATGATTGTGATAATGAATGAATGATTGTGATGATGAATGAATAATCGTGATGATGAATGAATAATTGTGACGATGAATGAATGATTGTGGTGATGACTAGTTAATAATGATTATGTCTTACTTTTATGTTATCGAGTCCTGGGGGTATTTATCCCCGATAATAGAGCTGTGGTCTAGAGCCCGTGCCAGTTTTACAATAATTCTAGTCGAGCCATGATTCTTAGAAATCAGTGAACTATAGAACTATGTATCTTTAGATAGTTACAGAACTTAAGAAATCTCAAATATCTCAGCAATCTCAGTTATCTTTGTAATCTCTGTACCGCTAGTAATATAGCTTCAGTTCTGTACTCAGCTCGGATCTAGAAATATCTAAGTGTTCCAAATATGATCTCAGAAGTGATTTGACTAATCCATTCAAGATCTGTATCGTCAGTTAGATACTATGATTCAATACTATTTCCACCAGATACAGAACAAACTAATTTTAGCGTAACTCAGTCAGATCTTTTGAGAAACATGATCAGTACCCGATTCAGTTCAGTTTGCATTCAATTAAGAATTTAGTTCAGAGTCTTTCAGTTGGGAGTAGAAACTACCACCAAGCGAGGGAAGGGATGGCGGTTTTTCCTGTCAGGCAGAGACGCCAGAGTCATTAGTAGTAATCCCTGATCTCCAAAACTGTATATCCAGTGTAGGATACAAGAGTCTCTATCAGTAAAGGTTGTCACCTCCAGAGAGAGAGTATTTGACTATTATATTACCTTAGGTCGACTTTCTGTGAGAGTTATCCCATTAGAGAGGCTTGACCAGAGAGGTCTTTACCAATGGCTTGGTATTAATACCCTTCCAGCTGGGGTTACAGGTTGGACCCCACCTGTGGTAGGTCGGGGCATGTCGGTTAAGTAACTACTTCCCACAGTTTCAGTTTTAATTTTAGTATCAATCTTCAGAAATTAGGACTGACAGATATAGTCATCTATCTATATGGGGAACTCAGATAGTTCCATTGAATCATGGACCATCCCGTCAGATAGGCTTGGTCTCATATACATTCATTTGTTATCATATTCAGAGATATGCCGCCAGATAGGCTTGATCTCAGTCTCAGATTTAGTTGAATATTCTTATGATCAGATCTAGAGATCTCCCATCAGATAGGCCTGATCTCTATCTCAGATTTAGTTGATTATCCTTGTTGTCAGATTCAAATATGATCATTCTCTTATTATTGATAATAGCTTCCAGAATCAACCATTAGAGAAGTTAACCTCCAATCCTGTCAGTCGAAAGCAGTAAGCTCAGAATTCAGTCATTGATGTAAGTATATCCATATCCTTATTATTAGTATCATATGAGTCAATGATTCAGAATCTCAGTGTCAGTAGTGAGTTCAGTCTGCAGTAAAGTGTTGCCTAAGTTTCAGTACCTAGAGTTGTGATTATGTTTTGTGCATTCGTGTATGTGTATATGTTCTCGTGCGGTGTTCTCCTAATTATTTAGTTTATATATATTGTGCATGCATGAGCCCTTACATTTAGCCTTACCTCGTCTACATAATCGGTATATTCCTGTACTGATGCATTTTCGCTACGGTGTTCTATTTGACACCATAGGTTCAGAGGCATAGGACCCAAGTATCCTCAGCAGTTCAATCCCATTCAGCAGCAGTAGCCATTGCAGTGAGTCCTCTTTTTTCGAGGATGAATCTTAGTTACTATTATTGCTTTATATTTTGTTTATATTTTCATTTGATGGAGTTAGTTGGGGACCTGTCCCATCAACTCCATAGTTTAAACAGTTTAGAGGCTTTTCAGACAGATGTATTAGTATTTAGATTTCAGTTTTGAGTATTTTTAGGTATGTTGAACATTATGGATAGTTTCCGCATTTATTTTAGATATTATACAGTGCATAGGTACATATATTAGTAAAGGGTTAGCTTGTGGTCCCTCAGGGTCATAAGCACCGTGTGACATCTCGGGATGGGATCTCAGGGCGTTACAGTTAGACCATGGGCTCAAGTTCCTAATGTTTTGAAATTATGCATGTTTTATTGTGATGAGTTTAAGTCCCTAAGTACCTTGAGTTGATTTATGTATTTGATGGATATTGGTTAAAGTCCCTAATTTTTTAGTTGATTTATAACCTTAAAAGTGTATGGATTGAAGTCCCTAGGTTGTTAAATAGGAGTGTTGATGAGCCATGGGTTTGAGTCCTGAAGTTGATGAAATGAATAATTGATTGATGAAGAACATGATGTGTGTTGTGTCATTGTTGAATGCATGCTTTAACATTATGAAAGGTTTATTTGATGTGTATTGATATGTTAACTTGATTTTATGTATGTCTTACCCATTATTCGAGGACAAATGATCCAAGTAGGGGAGAATTGAAAAACCTAGACTTTGGACCCTTTACAAAACTTCATCATTTGATGTCACTGGGGTAGGTACGACCAGGTGATTGAGTCATACCCTTAGAGATGATTGATTTCCTTCTCCCCTCCCTCACTCGTACCTTGACTAGCATGATAGGGTAGTAAACTGTCTCTTATAAGAAATAACAACCCCTCAATCATAACCAATGCATATGAGTCGTACCCAACTCAATAGTATGGAGTGAAGTCTCAACTTAAGTGGATTGTTTTTTATATGAATGACGCATAAAATTCAGGCATAAGTCATACCCTTTGGATACAACTCAAGGGTTTCCACTCGTCCCCTAACCAGTGTAGAAGGACTTGGAGGTGCCTAGAATATGAGTCTGGGTATACCTACTTAATGAGTCATATGAGAGAGTCATACCTCTAGACAAGGTCATTTTCTAGCTTGTAACTAAGGGCCTTGTTGTCATTTCCAATGCTTAAAACCCTAAGCCCTCTTACTGTCAAATATAGAACCGAACTAGGTTGGGGTCAAATCCCACAGAGAAATGATGTCGATGCAGGTTATTTGTGATGTAACTAGCTGATAGTTAACGATTTTTGGTAAATAGGGGGGTTTTGAGAGTAAGTGAAAAGTATAAAATATTTCAAGTATAGTTTTCTTTAATGTTGTAAATATAATATGGAGGAAAACAAGGGTTATGGTTATCAAGATGCGTAAACAGCTCGGGTTGTAAATCACTTTAGATTTCCAAATTGATACTTCAGTTGCAAGAATAACTGAATCCTATTATTTTCCCATTCGTCTCTCAACCTCAGTAGGTAGCCTATCCTTTAATTCTCTCAAACTTAAAGAATGCGTTGATTATTCAATTGTTTGCCCATGTAGGCAGATCTGGTTAAGGCATTTGCCATTAAACTAGAGGTTGGAAGATTTAGAGTCCATGTAAGCTCTTTCTTTCTCTCAACATACACTTTCCTCTCAAACAAGTTATGTTTGTATATTCACCCTTTAGGTTACAATCAAGAGAAGTCGTTACATGGCTCGACACACTTCCCCCTCGGGTAAGTAATTGCTTCATCGAAGTAACTTAACACCACCTTCTTCTCAGACAAGTAATGTTCTAGTGCTAACTCTTCTAGTTCACAACCATGGGTTTACTCTTTCAAGACTATTGTTAAGAGAAGTCGTTACATTGCTCGACAAGCAATTCCCTCTCGGGCAAGTGATTGCTTCATTGAAGTAACCTAACAACACCTTTCTCTCGGACAAGTGACGTTCTAGTGCTGACTCTTCTAAGTCATAGTCAAGAAAGATTATTAAAGTTCATAAAGGTTTATACAACATCAAGTACTTATGGAACTTAAGTAGATTCACAATCTAAACTCGTTATTTACATTATGGCTCCCATAACCCCAGCTATAGGAGGTTAGCTACACATTTCTATAAAAGAAACAAAAGATATCATGATGTTATTCGTAACGAAGTTGAAGACTTACTTACAATAAGTATAAGAATATATCTTTGAGTCTCTAATAGAGATGGAAGATTTATACTCCACAAAATAATAGTTTTCTCTCCCAATGAGCTAAGTTACAATATAGATGAGCTAGGACAAGATAAAATATGGTATATGAGATGATGATAGAATGGAGAACTAGATCTACTAAATATAGATAACATATCTAGCCTTCCAAATACCAAAGTCAATGTTAAGTGGTAAATTGAAGAAAAATATACTAAGCTAACAAGGAGGCTAAGACAATATGGGATAAAAAGTCTAAGATCAATCAGCTCGATCAATAAAACCTAATTACTTTGTACTTTTAAGACTACAGAACTCAGGGTTTAAAACTTTCACACTTGGTCTTGCCGTATAACATTCGACGGTGTACATCGACGGTACGTTGGACATCCAAAGGTACGTCGATCTTGGCCGTCACTTTATTCCATAGTTGATGATTTTTGTGTCTCATCGACGGTGTTATTCGATGGTGCATCAAATGTCCAACGATCTATCGAATGCCACCATCGTATGATTCCAATGGCTCTAGCTGCTGTCTTTATTCGATGGTGAGTTTCGACGGTACATTGCATGAGCGATGATCATCGATACCATCATCGCAGTTAAATTTCTTTTGTTTTTAGCTATTTTCTTAATTAATTCATCCCACTTGGTCTTTTGTCCTGAAAACACTACAATACACTATCAAATACAACATTGGTTGCTTGAAAACATGCATTTATCTTCAGAAAAAGGCATAAGATATTCCGTCAAAAGCCAAAACATCACTTACTATATAAGTGTGCGTAGCCTCCTTAAAGTCTATTTTGATGGATCTAGTTACATAATGATGATATTGTGAACTAGGGCAATGGCCCAAGATGTATGAATGCTTGATAAATGATATTGTGAAGGTAAAATGAGCCATGTATTGTGTAATTGATGACCTTAATGGCTTGAGGAATAAGAAGGGGGTTAAAGTCCCTAACATGAAAATGAACGTGAATTATGCGTAGGACTAAATTGTGGTATATAATTGGTAATGAAATATAAATACCCTGTAAGGGTCTTCAGGACTATAATTTGAATTATATAATGTGTTGAATTAAGTCATTGGCCTATTGAAATTGTTGAGCAATGAAAGCTCTCATGAAGACCACGTGGTCATGTATGATGTTTAATTGGCTAAATGGATTAAATTCGTTATGTGTGGAATTGAATGTATGTGGATGTATGGACAAAGGATTAGAGTCCCAATGTCGACTAATGATAGTTCTGATGGCTCTAGGTTAAAGTTCTTTGCCTAATAAAATATCTTGTGGTTAAAGTCCTTCGTATAATAAGATTTTGTGAGGCCGAAGTTCCTTGCCAAATAAATTAGCTTGGGGTTAGAGTCCACTGTCTAATATGGTATGAGGTTGGAGTCTCTTACCAAATGTACAAGCATGTGGTTAGAGTCCCTTTCTTGAAAGAATTTGTGTAAGTGGTTAGAGTCCTTCACTTATATGAATGTGTGTTAGTGATTAGAGTCCCTCACATAAGTAGATATGTATGAGGTTAGAGTCCCTTTCTTGATGATATGCGAATATAGTTAGAGTCCTATACCTAATGAGAAATTCTTGAATCTATAAGTATAGAAGGTTGGAGTCCTCCATTGCATGTATGATGAATGACTGATTCTAAAGTCTTAATAAATGTTTTCCCCTTGATTAGCATGTGATATATTTATATATGGGGATAAGGTATGAATGTGATTGAATATGATATATTGTTTGTTGTTGAATGATTATGCTATTTTATCCTTATCCTTGAGTGACATGCTAGCGTTCCAACTGCTAACCCTCTTCGGATGCTATGTCCCCAGGTGACATAGGGGACAGAGCATCATCTTTTCTTCCTACAAAGATATTAGGTGATTGAAGCGGTTTGTGTATTGACTACGGAGTGGTGAGCTTACTTAGTTCAGAAGACATTTCTACTTGGTCTCCTATCTTTAGACCTAGTCTTGTTTTGTCATGGTTTTGCTATTTTTGGAGGCTTGTCTCGATATATATATTTCTAAACTTTGATTTGTATTGAGGTGTTGTGGATTACTATGGACTTGGTTATATTGGTTGGTTTGTTGATGTTTATGAAATGATTAGACATTATTTAAGTTATGACTTATAGTATGCTTTCTACTATCTCGTTATATGGTCAGGATTTACTCAACCCATGTGATTGATGTGATAATTATGATGGGTTATCGGGCAACCTCCAATTTATGTGGACTTGAGGTTCCCATACGATATGGCCCAATTTTGGGTCATGTCAAGTTGGTATCAGATCCTAGATTCATGGTCAGTTGGGTATCCACAATACCGTGTCGAGTAGAATCTCTTTTATGGGGGTGAAGTGCACAACACTTATAAAAGAGGAGCTATGATACATTTAAGGAAATATTTCCCTTTCTTGTGGTTCTATCTTAAGCTATAGAGTCTAAGGTATTGGATTTCTCTGATTTCTTTTTTCTATCTTTTAGATTATGCTCCCAAGGAGATTTGAGACTCAGGTAAACCCTTCTAAGGGTCCTATGGACACAGGTCGTCGAACTTTTGGAGTTCATGCCTACCTAGGGCTGCGATATCCGACCATATTTGTAGGGTTTCACCTGTCCCCACCAACCCTAATTATGAAAGTAACCCTCCTATTTCATTACCTCAAAGGGATACTACTAATGTCGAGTTTTATCGCTTTATCAATCTCATGACTCAATAGGTAATTTCTCAAGTAGAGCGTGGTACTCAAACTATCATTTTGATGCTACAAGAATTGGCCAATTTATGAGGTTAAGCCCTCCTATGTTCTCTAATATGAAGTTTGAGGAGGATCATCAAGGCTTCGTTAATAAAATGGGGAACATTTTTTAAATCATGCATCTTTGAAGATTGCGGCCATTAAGTTTTCTTTATACCAATTAAAAGATCTAGCGTACCATTTGTACAAGGAGTGGGAGTTGCCTAGCGTACCATTTGTACAAGGAGTGGAAGTTGTCTAGAGTACCATAGTCCTGCTATATGGGAGAACTTCTTCGAGGCTTTCTTAGACCGCTTCTTTTCTCAAGAGTTGAGGGAGGCAAGAGAGAAAGAATCTGAGAACTTGAAGCAAGGGAGGATGTCTGTTCAAGAGTATGCCTTGAAATTCCATCAATTGTCTTGGTATGGTCCTAAGATGGTTTCTACCATGAGGGCTAGAATGCATAAGTTTGTCTCGATATTGTCTTGGGTGTTAGTCCTTTAGTGCAAGGTGTCCTTGTTGATTAAGAACATAGATATTTCTATGTTGATTATGTATTTTCAACAAGTGAAAGAAGAGAAAAAAAAGCAAGTTGAGCTTAGTGAGAGGCAAGGAAAGAAATGTAGGCCTTTTGAGCATAGTGGTGGTGATGGAGGCAAGTGACCACAAAAAAAGTGGGGGAGTTTGAGTTATTTCTTCTTGGATAGTGTTTGCGCTCCTTACC
Organism: Capsicum annuum; assembly: GCF_002878395.1. Taxonomy (NCBI): domain Eukaryota; kingdom Viridiplantae; phylum Streptophyta; class Magnoliopsida; order Solanales; family Solanaceae; genus Capsicum; species Capsicum annuum. The sequence goes on from NW_025891183.1 coordinate 73,577, forward strand.
TGATGTTTTTGGTTGATCATTGGACTCAGTTTAGTGGTGGGTCCTGGGAATAGGGTGCCTAATTCTAGGGTAGTGGTGCCCAGTCGGCTCCACCTCGCCTTTCTTACAAAATCTATGGCCAGTGTGATAATGGGAGAAACAAATGTTTCCATTGTGGTCAGATTAGGCATATGCAATGGATTTCCCCTCTCTAGCTGCTTCTTTGGCCAACTAGGTCCCTATTACGACTCCATCTACTCCCGCATCGAAGGGTGCTATGTCTGCCTCTGCTTTTATTTCTGGCATCGATACTGGTCAAAACTGCTTGTATGCACTTTCTACTTACTAGGATTCTGAGGCATCTCCTGATGTTATCACGGGTATGTTGAGACTTTTCTCTCATGATGTGTATTATTTTCTTGATTATAAGGGTCTACTCTTTTTTATGTGACACAACATGTGGCTGTGCATCTTAATTGTGGTTCCGAGAGTCTATCGGTTCCCTTTTTTATTCCTACCCCAGTTAGAGACCCTGTAGTTGTTAGAAGAACCTATAAGGGGTGTGTGATATCGGTTGGTGGCAGGGATACTCTTGTAGACTTGATAGATTTGGACATGGTCAATTTTAATTTTATTCTTGGGATAGATTAGTTGCATTCTTGTGATGCTTCTTTAGCTTGTTGGACCCACAGGGTTATGTTACTAATGAGCCGGTTATCTTATGGGGTGGTGGTTCCCAAGTTCCTAAAGGGAGGTTCATCTCTTATCTAAAGGCCCAAACATTGATTTCAAAGGGGTGTTTGTATTATTTAGTCTGAGTTAAATTTTCTAACTCAGATGAGCCTTCTCTAGAATCCGTTCCCGTGGTTAATAATTTTCCCAAGTTGTTTCTTGATGATCTTCTCGGTGTTCCTCCCAATTGTGAAATTGATTTTGGGATTGATCTTGTCTCAGACACTTGTCTGATTTTTATCCCTCTTTATAGAATGGCTCTGGCGGAGCTAATAGAGCTTAAGGAGAAATTAAAAGAACTCTTAGATAAATGTTTTATCTTTCCTAGCATGTCTCCATGGGGTGCTCCTGTGTTGTTTGTGAACAAAAAGGATGGTTCCCTTCGTATGTGCATTGACTATGTTAGTTGAACAAAGTCACGGTAAAGAATAAATATACTCTTCCTCGAATCGATGATTTTTTAATCAGCTTCAAGGTGCAAAGTGTTTCTCTAAGATTGATCTTAGATAAGGTTATTATCAACTTAAGATTAGGGATGCGAATATCCCTAAGATGACCTTTATAACTCGGTATTGTCCCTATGAGTTTCTTGTCATGTCTTTTAGGTTTACTATTGCCCCGACGATATTTATGGACTTGATGAATAGGGTCTTCCATTCATTCTTTGACATGTTTATCATTTTCTTCCTTGATGATATCTTCGTCTACTCTAAGAGTGAGAGGGATCATGTAGATCACCTCTATTTCATATTGTAAACTTTGAAGGATCATGGTTTGTACGCCAAGTTCTTTAAGTGTAAGTATTGGTTGAAAGCCATAGCTTTTCTTGGTCATGTTATCTCTAGTGAAGGGATTATAGTAGATCCCTAAAAGGTCACGACAGTTAAGAAGTGGTCTAGACCTACGACTCTAACCGGTATTCAGAGCTTCTTGTATTTAGCTGATTACTATAGAAGATTTGTGGAGAGTTTTTTATGATAGCTGCCTCGTTGACCAAGTTGACTAAGAAGAAGGTCAAATTTTCATGGTCCGATGCATGTGAGAGTAGTTTGAGAAGTTGAAAGATAAATTGACTTCGGCTCTAATTTGGACCTTGCCTGAGGGTAGTGACAGTTTTGTGGTTTATTATGATTCTTACCTTGTTGGTATTGGTTGTGTGTTGATGAATTATGGTAGGGTGGTGGCCTATGCTTCTAGACAATTTAATATCCCCATGAGAAGAACTACCCTACCTATGACCTAGAGTTGTTAGCTGTGGTCTTTGCGTTAAAGAATTGGAGACATTACCTATATAGGGTTCATGTTGATATCTTTTTTAATCATAAGAGCCTACAGTATGTTTTTACTCAAAAGAAGTTAAATCTCTGGCAAAGAAGGTGGTTTGAGCAGTTGAAAGACTATGATATGAGTCTATATTACATCCCAATAAAGCAAAATATAGTCACCGATGCTCTTAGCAGATTGTCAGTGGGGATTTTGGCCCATGTAGATGAGGATAAGCGGGAATTGGTAAAGGACATTCACACTTTGGCTAGTGTTGGAGTTTGACATGAGGACTTCAAGGATGGTGGTGTAGTTGTATTTCTGGTATCTCAGTCATATCTTGTTGTTGAGATAAAGAAAAGGCAAGCATTATTCCCTGACTTGATTAAGATCAAGAGTACTATTGGTCAATATAAAGTTTCAGACTTTGTGATTGGTGGTGCAGGTATCTTAAGCTACAAAGATAGGCTATGTGTTCCCGACGTTGATGAATTGAGGGAAAGGGTCATGGCTGAGGCATATGGATCCCGTTATGCCATTCATTCTGATTCCACCAAGACGTATCATAATCTTAGATAGTTCTATTGGTGGGGTAATATAAAGTGTGATATGGATAGGTATGTGGCCAAGTGTATGGTCTTTCAACAAGTGAAAGTTGAGCACATAGGGCCCGAGAGCTTGTATCAAGAGATCCTATTACCTGAATGGAAGTGGGAGAAAATTAATATTGATTTTTCTACTGGTCTTCCAAGATATCAGAATCAATGTTCTTCTACTTGGGTTATTGTTTATAGAATGACCAGGTCCGCTCACTTTTTTCCCGTGAGGACTAATTTATTGATGAAATATTTTGCTAAGTTATATCTTGTGGAGATTGTGAAGTTGCACAGTGCTCTGGTCTCTTTTATTTCTGATCGTGGTCCCCCATTTTCAACACACTTTTGGTAGTCATTCCAAAAGGGTTTGGGTATGAGAGTGTGCCTTAATACCACTTTCTACCTACAAACGGATAGGAAAGCGGAAAGGACCTTCCAAACATCAGAAGACATATTGCAGGCTTATGTGATTGATTATGGTGGTATTTGGTATTACTACTTGTCTTTGATTGAGTTAGCATATAATAATACTTACCACTCTAGTATAGGCATGTCGCATTTTGAGGCATTATATGGAAGGAAATGTTGATCTCATATTAGTTGGTATGAGGTTAGAGAGGGTAAATTGCCTGGCTCTGATTTAGTTCACCAAGCCTTAGAGAAGGTGAAGGTAGTTCATGATAGATTGAGGACTGCTCAAAGTCTCCAAAAGTCCTATACGAATGTGAGGCGTAGGGACTTAGAGTTTAGTTTAGGCGATTAGGTGTTCTTAAAAGTGTCTCCCACGAAAGGAGTGATGCGTTTTGGCAAAAAAGGAAAGCTTAGTCCCCGGTATGCTGGTCCCTACTTGATTGTTAGAAGGGTTGGCAATGTTTCCTACGAGTTAGAGTTTTCTTTTAGTATGAATTCCATTCACCTAATTTTCTGTCTCTATGTTTTGTAAATGTGTGGGTGATCCTTCATTAGTTGTTCCTTTGAATGATGTTGGTATTTCGAACTCCTTGTCCTATGAGAAGATCCCGATGAGGATCTTGGATTGGCAAGTTTGCCGGTTGTGAACAAAAGAAGTGACTTTGGTGAAGGTTCTACGGAGGAACCAACAGTTTGAGGAAGCTACTTGGGAGGCAGAAGAGGACATAAAGTCCAAGTACCCACATTTGTTTCCCATTTTGGAAGCTTAGTATGGAGGTAGTGTTGATCTCCTTGCTTTGATTTTTGGTCTTTGATAGACAATGAGTTAAAGTCCCCAATGTGTTGAGTTGATTTTTGTCTTGTTAGAACATGGGCTCAAGTTCCTACTGTTTTTAAATTATACTTGTTTTGATGTGATAAGTTTAAGTCCCTAAGTACATTGTGCTTATTCATGTCTTTGATGGATGATGGGTTAAATTCCCTAATTCTTTGAGTTGCTTTATATCCTTAAAAGTTGATGGGTTGAAGTCCCTAGGTCATGAAATGAGCAAGTGTTGATGAGCAATGGGTTTTAGTCTCTAAGTCGAAGAAATAAATGATTAATTAATGATGAGCATGATGTATGTTGTGTCCTTGTTGAATGCAGGATTTAACATTATGTAAAGGCTGATTTGATGTGTATTGATTTTTTAACTTGTGTTTATGTTCGTCTTACCCCTTATTCAAGGATGAATGATCAAAGTGGGGGAGAATTGAAACACCTAGACTTTAGACCCTTTCCAAAACATCATCATTTGATGTCACTGGGTGGGTACGACAAGGTGATTAAATCATACCCTTGGATACAAGTTGTATCCTCCTCCTCTCCATCACTCATACCTTGACTAGCATGATAGGGTAGTACACTATCTCCTAGATAGCATAACCACCCCTTATTTATAACAAACGCATACAAGTTGTACCCAACTCAATCGTGTAAAGTGAAGTCTCAACTGAAGTGGACTTTTTTTGATACGAATGGTGCATATGTTTAAGGCATGAGTTGTACCCTTTGGATATAACTTAAGGGTGTCCACCCATACCCTAACCAGTGTAGAAGGCCTAGGAGGTGCCTAGGGTATAATTCAGGGTACCACTCTTACCCTAGGGCACGACTACTTAATGAGTCATATTGGGGAGTCGTACCCCTAGAAGGGGTCATATTCTAACTTTTAACTAAGGGCCTTATGGTCATTTCCCATGATAACCCTCTTACTATATATGTGTGCGTAGCCTCCTAAACATCCATTTTAATGGATCAAACACCCTAAAACACTCTCTTTGACCCATCTTTGGAAGATTGGAGGCTAGGGTTTCAAGGGTGACTTTTAAGAGGAAAAGTGAAGTCAATATTCTGTGTGATGCATCTTTTTTAGGGCATGTTCCTATTCCTCTATCTAAATAAGTCTAAACTCATGTATTTCACACTTTTATTAGACTTATACATGGTGATTTTGAAATCAAATGAAATGGGTTTTGTTGCTTAATGATGAATAATGATGATTCCTACTTAGACTTATGTTTAGACATGTTATTGATAGTATTTTTCACAACTGAATGCTTGTCATATGTGGTCTAACATGTGGGCCTTGAGTAACCATAGTCTTGATGGTTTCTACCATGAAATTGGCAGTAAAGGCATGTACAAGTGGTGTTTGTAAAAATGTCCAATGAAATGTCTAGTTACATGTTGATGATGTTGTGAACTAGGGAAATGGCTCAAGATGTATGAACGATTGATAAATGATTTTGTGAAGGTAAAGTGCGCCATGTATTGTGCAATTGATGACCTTAATGGCTTGATAAATATGAAGGAGGTTAAAGTCCCCAACATGAAAATAAACATGAATTGTGTGTGGGACTAGATTGTGGTGTATAATTTCTAATGGAATATGAATGGTTCGTAAGGGTCTTGAGGACCATAGTTTCAATTGTATGATGAGTTGAATTAAGGCATTTGCCTATTGAAATGGTGGAGCAATGAAAGCTCTTATGAGGACCATATGGCCATATATTATGTTGAATTGGCTAAAAGGGTTAATGTCCTTATTTGTGGAATTAAATATATGTGGATGCATGGACAAAGGGTTAGAGTTCCAATGTCGACTAATGATAGTCATGATGGCTTGAGTTTAAAGTCCCTTGCCTAATGAAATCACTTGTGGTTAAAGTCCCTTTCATAATGAGATCTCATGAGGTCGAAGTGCCTCGCTAAATTAATTAGCTTGGGGTTAGAGTCCCCTATCTAATGTGGCATGAGGTTAGAGTTCCTTTCCAAATGTATGAGCATGTGGCTGTAGTCCCTTGCATTAAATAATGTGAGTGGTTAGAGTCCCCCACTTATATAAATATGTATAAGTGGTTAGAGTGCCTCACATAAGTGGATGTGTATATTGTTAGAGTCCCTTACTTGATGATATGGGAATATTTTTAGATTCTTATACCTAATGAGAAATGCTTGAATCTATAAGTGTGGAAGGTTGGAGTCCTCCATTTCATGTATGATATATAAGTTCTTCCAAAGTGTTGATAAATCTTTTACCGTTGATTAGCATGTGATATGTCTATATATATGGATAAGGTTATGAATATAAATTATGTTATGAATGTGATTGAATGTGATATATTTCTTGTTTTTGGATGATGATGCTATTTTATCATTGTCCTTGAGTTATAGGTTAGCATTTTAACCACTAACTATCTCCAGACGCTATGTCCTCATGCGATATAGCGGTCGGAGTATCATCTTCTCTTCCGACGTAGTGATTAGGTTATCAAAGTAGGTCGTGCATTGACTACGAAGTGGTGAGCTTCCTTATTTGGGAAGACATTCCTTCTTGGTCCCCTATATTTAAACCTTGTCTCATTTTATCATGGTTTGGATATTGTAGGGGGCTTGTCCCGACATATACATTTCTACACTTTAATTTCTATAGAGTTATTATGGATGACTGTAGACTTGGGTATAGTGGTTAGTGTATTGATATTTTTAAAATTATTAGATATTTTTTAAGTTATGACTTGTAGTGCACTTTCTGCTATCTTGTTATATGGTCGGTATTCACCTGACCCATGTGATTGATGTGAAAATTATGATGGATTATCGGGTGATCTTCAGTTCATGTGGGCTTGAGGTTCCCATACGACATGGCACAATTTTGGGTCATGTCAAGTTGGTATCAGACACTATGTTCATCGTCAGTTGGGTGTCCTTATACCATGTCAAGTTGAGTATTTTTATGGGTGTGAAGCATGCCACACTTATAAAAGAGGAGCAATGAGACATTTTAGGAAATGTTTCCCTTTCTTGTATTTCTATCTAAAGATATAGTGTCTAAGGTCTTGGATTCCTTTGATATCTATTTTCTATCTTTCATATCATGCCCCCAAGGAGATCTGAGACTCAGGAAAACCCTTCTGAGGGTCTTATGGATGAAGCTTATCCAACTTATGGAGTTAAGAACCGGGCTAGGGTTGCGACATCTAACCATTTTTGTAGGGTTCTTCCTATCCCCACCAACCCCGACTATGAGAGTGACCCTCCTATTCTGCCACCTCAAAGGTATTCTACTAATGTCAGGTTTCGTCGCTCTATCAATCTCATGACTCAATTGGTAGCTTCTCAAGCGGAGCGTGGTACTCCATCTACCATTTCTTCTGAGGCCATATTAATTGGACAATTTATGAGGTTAAGCACTCATATGTTCTCTGTTATGAAGGTTGAGGAGGATCATCAAGGCTTCGTTGATGAAATGGAGAAGATCTTCCAAATCATGCATACTTCAGAGATTGAGTCCATTGAGTTTGCTTACTATCAATGGAAAGATCTAGTATACCAATGGTACGAGGGATGGGAGTTGTCTACAAGTGTTAATTTTGTCCCGCCATATGCGAGGAGTTCTCCGAGGCTTTCTTAGACCGCTTTTTTCCTTAGGAGTTGAGGGAGTGATGATCCGGCTTTTGACGAAAAATTTTTCATCTTTTTTCTTGGAAAAATTGCATGTTTTTAAGCAACCAAGGTTGCATTTAATGCTGGTTTTTAGTGTTTCAAGGTACGGAGCTAGCAGAAGGAAAAGACTCAAAATAGTAGCAGAAATACACTTCTAACAGTCAAAAGGGTGGACCGTCAGTCTTGTGATAGACCTCCAACTCAATCGCCAAATCCAAATAGAATCCACGACTTCAGAAGAATAAGCGATGGCCCATATGGTGGACCGTCGGTCTTATGATGGACCACCATTTTGGCCGTTAGGACTATCCAAAACTTGAATCTCAAGGATCATTAGCTACGGTTAAAATGGTAGACCATCAGTCTTGCGTTGGACGCAAATTTGGCCATCAATTTTATCCAGAACGTGACTCTCAAAGATCAGCAGCGACAGCCCAAATGGTGGACCATCAACCTTTCGACGGACCACCACTTTGGCCATCACTTTGAACGTGGGTTTTATAATTCTGAATTTTAAATCCTTTTGGACTGGGAACATATAAATACCCAGTTTTAGTTTTTATTAGGTATCTTCTATCTTTTAATAGATTTTTCCATACTGAAAATATGTTGTTACATAGTTTTTCTCTAAGATTCATTAGAGATTTGTGGATGTAGATTCCTTTATTATATTTTCTCTTGAATATTGAAGAACAACAGTTGTGAGTTTTGTAAATAAACTTTGCATTAATTTATGAAAAACACAATGGTTTCTTCTCTTTCTTGGGTGGAAATGTGTGGCTAAGCTCCCATAACTAGGGTTATGGGAGCCTTGATATGAAAATTTGATTTTTGGTTGTGAATCTGTAGATTCCCACGAGTAATTGATATTGCATAAACTCCTCTTCACTTTAATGACTTTTCTTGGTTGGAAACTTGAAAAGTGAGCTCAAGAACAACACTTGTTCAAATAGAGAAGTGCTTGTTGGGTAAAGAAAGGGTTTACATAAATCTAAAGTCTTTAACCTTTGGATAGAGGGTAGATGCCTTAACTGGATCAACCCATGTGAGATTATAGTTGAATTAATACTATGTTCCTTATGTTTGAAACAATTAATGGATAAGTTACTCATTTAGATTGAGAAACTAATGGGTAAACCATAGAATTTAATTACTCTTGCAATAAGAATTATTCATTGGGAATCCAAAATAGTTCACAACCCTAGCTGCTTAAGCATCTTGGTAACCATAACTTTAGTTTGACTTCTCTTATTGAATTACTATTAGAATATAACATACGGTTGGATTAATTTCTATGACAAACATTTGAATATAATTGATAAATGAAAATTCCCCTCTATTCTGAACCATCGATCAACAGTCTAGTAACAACCATAATACTTAGTGAGCACAGTATTCCCTGCGCGATTCGTCACCAACCCAGTTGGGTTTTATATTTGACAGTGGCCGTTTACACCCTCTAACGAGAGTTGTAATTTAGGTATATCAAATTTTGGCACCGTTGCCGGGGAATACGATTGTCAATTAAGTTTGTGTTTGTTAATTGACCTTTGGGAAAGTTTCCCAAATTTTACTTTTATTTGTTGTTTTTGTTTTGTGCATGGTAATTGTTGTATATTCCAAGTACACAGAGATCTGGTGCACCGTTATTACTAGTACATCGAGAATCGTAGTTAATTGGTAGAATGGCAAACCCCTAAGATGTTGAAAGACTAGCCGCCCTGGCTAGAGCTCAACTTAATCAGCAGAATAATGGCCAGCCGACATGTAATCCTAATCCTGAAGATGATGATTTTGAAGGATGATGATTTGTTAGATCCTATTAACCCAAGGCATACAGAGAATATGGCTGCATCAGTAAATCGCAATGTAAACAGAAATCGGCCCTTTAGGGCAAGGCAAGGGCGTCAACCAGTGCAGTTTAATCCGAATAACAACAAATATGGAATGTATGAAGTAGGTGCAATTGGATATATCATTCCTCTACCTCTAGCGCATGGATCTAAATTTAATATTACCAATACGATTATTCAATTCCTTCATCTTAAGGGGTTGTTCGGTGGTCTTCTTGGAGATTATCCAAACATGCATTTGGTGAACTTTGTCACTATTTGCAAGTCTTTTGATAATCTAGGACTTGGAAAGAATGCTTCTGCTAACGTTTGTTTCTGTTATATTTGTTTGGAGAGGTGATACTACGGCTAAATGGACTGACTCCCGACTCTATAATCAACTAGAGGTAGTTGAAACAGGCTTTCCTAGAAAGGTTCTTTCCACCCTCCAGGAGGGTATAATTGAGGGATGAAATTAGTAACTTCTAATAGCTTTCTATTGAAGATCTTTATGAGACATGAGAGAGGTTTAAAAAGAAGCTGAGGCAATGCCCGAACCATAACATGACCGATATTCATTTGATGAAGACTCTTTATCGGGATTTGAACTCTATTACAAAGCTAGTCATGGATAATGCTACAGGATGGTCATTTTTTGACCTTACTTTTCGAAAGGCTTCAGAGATTCTTGATCGGATGACCAAATAGAGTAGAGATTGGTATACCAGAGATTCTATGGTAGCAAGACCTATTGTGTCTAGTAGTATGACTGTAGAGCAATGCAAAAAAAGAAAGAACATGACCAGGACATAGCACACTTGAAGACACAAATGGATTTGCTGACTAAGCATATATTGTCTAGAAAAACAAAGAAGGTGAAAGCTTTTACATCCCAGGGAAGATCTGACTCTGATTAGAAAAAGAGGCGAACTATCTAAATAACCAGGGGTTTTTTGAGGCAATAACAAAGAAAATCAAGTTCAGAATTATTACGACAAAGATGGTTACAAGGATAGAGATCAAGGGAACTAGAAGAGCAAGAATGATAGGAGTGGAATATATGTACCTCCTAGAAGTAGAGATAATACAATAACTAGTTCTAGCAAGATGTCCATAGAGGACATGATAGAGAAATTATTAAAGGGAGTTGAGGCTACCAACTCTGGGGTAACTACTATGAAGAGTGATTTGTCTACCATAAGTCAATTGGTAAACTCATACTCTACTTCTATCAAATAGTTGGAGCAGCAAATGAGCTAACTCTCAGCAGTATTGAATCAGAGAAAGAGCGGAACATTGCCAATTAATTATGTTCAAAACCCTCAAAATGATGGTTCTTGCATGACAATCACCACACAAAGTGGTAAGGTATTACCAGGACCATCTGTGGGTAAAGTAGTGATTGAAGACATGATTTGATAGGAGATAGAGCATGAAGAAAGTTATCCAGTGGAGTTTACAAAACTACATGAAGTTATTAATAATACAATATCCAACCATTAGCAGGTTGATGAGTTGGTGATACAAGAATAAAGAGCACAAGGTTTACAAGGTCTTGTAGAAGGTTCAAGCTTCGAATCATCAAACAATCAAGTCTCAGATTTACAAGTGCTTGAAGAACTTTTTGAACCATTACAAAGCCTTTTCCAAATTAAAGAGAGAAGGAAGGATTTCTATATCACATAGGCAGCTCAGCTAAGGGCATTGTGGTCTTTTATGACCTCCCTTTTACACTCCAAAGGAGCACCCTTCATTAAGGGCATTTTAGTCATTGTTATGTAATAGTATAAATAGACCTTTAGCTTTCATTTTTATTAGACTTTGATGAATTGAAATTGAGTAATACTCTTAGTGTAGTTTCTTTCGTTAGTGTAGGTCTTGGAAAAGACATCTTAGTGTAGGTCTTAGAAAAGACATCCAAACTTGAGAGATTAATACATTTGATGGATTTCATTTGTGTTGATCAATTGTCAAGAAAGGTGTGATTGAGGAGTGTGAATTCCTTTAGTCCACCTAAGAGTGAGGTTTGAATTACCATTGATGAGGTTTGTTTTAAGCTTTGATACACTTTCTTGTTCTAATCATTGGTGATAGTAAGGGTCTCATTACCTATCATTACTTTTATGCATCTCTTCTTCATCCCCATTGTTATTGTGTTGTCTTCTTTGTCTTATAGTTGCTGATTTTTGTGTCTTGAGTCCATAATTTCGTGTATTAGGTTTAGAACTTTTATCATTTGGTATCAGAGCTATGTATTAGAGTTGTTCCCACAACTCTATGTTTTGGATCTAAGAAAATCTCAACAAGAAAGAGTGTAGAAAATCGAAATTCTCACAAAAAAATTGTAAACCCATTTTTGTGTGTTTGGTAGATTTTTAAATCTTAGATCTACATTTTTTTATGTTGTTTTGTTGGTTTCAAATGCTAGATTCTTGTTCCCTAGCACCTAGGTTGTTTTTGAGGTAGATGCACCATTGTTGTGACTTGTTTGAAGCTTTTGGAGGTGAGATCCGTTTTTGGTTTGAGAGGGTGATGCGATTGGTGGCTGATTTTTTGTTATTTGAGCTCACCTTGGGCAAAGGAACCTAAATCTATAAGAAAAATTGAATTCGGGGTTCATTTGCCTAGTGGTCAAACCTTGGTCAACTCTTGAATATTCATATGGTTCTTCCTCAATCTTCATATCTTGTTGGAGAAGAATATTCAAAAGTTCTTGTTTGATGTTGAAAAGGTAAGAAAGATAGTGTACTAGTTGTTCAAGGCAATTTCCAAGAAGCTTCCTAGTCTTGCCAAAAGAAGAAAACAATAAAGACAAAAGGAATCTTCAAGTACAATTGCAAGTACAAAGGGGGACCAATTCATTTGCAATCCATTTTGAAGCTTGAAAAGGCTTCAAACTTGAATATTTTCCCCTCCAAATGAATTCTCTTCCTCCCCTAAGTATTTTTTGGGGAGACAAGAATTTGAAAATAGAAAAATTTGAAAAAGTGATGTCCAATCACAAGTTACCACATTATCACTATATAAAAACCAAATTGAGTTCTAAATTAGATTTCTAAGTTTCTATTTGTTGTTTCTATTTGCATTTGTGTTGATTCTATCACTAATTAGCAAACTAGAATGTACCTACTAGGTTGATAACTAGTCTTGAGTTTGTTTTGTTCGTGTCTTCGCTTTTTGTGTGCTTTTCTTATTTTTAAGTTGTAGTAGTTTGTTGGTTCAAGTCCATGCATCATTTTATTTGAGTCTTATCAAACAAAAATCAATTCCAAACCAAGGCATATTCCCCACTCAATTCACTTACCAAGTATTGCCAAGTATTCAACACTTCTGAGACCAAGTGTGAGATGAGATCCGAGTGTGAGTATGTGAGGTTATTTGAACTAACTTGTTTGTTGTTTTGTAGGTGTTTTCTATTAGGTACCTTGACAATGGAAGGAACAACATCATCCACCCCTGATAGTTTTAGTATTTATACTACCTCAGATCCTTTTGAAGATTTTCATCGGCACCTTGAAGGTCTACGTCAATAGATGATTTAAGCATGCCATCTAAGCCAAATCACCACTAACCAAGATACTATGTATTACCCCGTAAAATCCTAAGTCTAAAGTTCAGCTCATTAAGCTTTCCAAGCTCTAAGACTTAGAAAATTTTGATAAGTGTTCAACACTTAATCTTATTCTAGACCTCCGAAATTTGAGGATTTATTTGATGACCTTCCTGACCTATGTTTTGGATTTTCAAGTTGCGTTGCGATGGGGAAAGGTCGTAGTACATCTCGGGAAAGTTTCAGAATTTTTTGGATAGCGTAAGGGCGTGTTTGGGTTTCCAAAACAGTAGCTCCAGGCGATAGGCCTACATCGCCCCTGCTATAGCACTGCTCTAAGGCAGGCGTCGCCTGGGGTAGTCCATCGGGATTAGGCAGCGCCACCTGACAACTCCAGTGCTTGCCCAGTTTTTCAGCATTCCACTCCCACGCTCTTAGGGGTATTTTGGTCATTTTGCCTTAGTATATATACTAAAAAACATGAGATTTAGCCTTATTTCACGCAAATATTGGTTACTTGTCTCAAAATACTCTCAAGACCAAGCTAGGGTTTCAATTGTGGGATTCACGTTCAAGCAAATTCTACCATCAAATTTCAAGAATCTCTCCATCTATCTTCATTAAATCAAGAGCTAAGGTATGCGTAGTGTAGATTATGGATCCTTTTCATCCATAAAGTTCAAGAACCCTCTTTTAAATTATGAATCATGAAGTCATGTTGTGGGTTGATTATGTTTTTGTGATTGATTTCTATACAACTCCAAAGTTAGAATCTTTATGTGATTGTATGAAACTAGAATGACATGTAAATTGAAATATATGAATTCTGGGTAGTTTGAATCATTATGTGATGAATATGCCTATGCCATAAAGTGTGCATGCAAGGTGTTTGATAAAAGGACTAAGAGCCTAGACTTTATGAATAATATCTAAAGTATGACCTATATGATAAATGCATACTACTCTCTCATGCTTGAATGGTTCCCATGTTATTGTTGTGACATGCATATGTTGATAGAATGCTCATGATGTTGAAGTATGGAATTTTTCTATGAATGTTTGCATTCTTATTCATGAACAAGACTATGATAACCATGTATTGTATGGAATCCCCAAGTTAGTGTATAATGAATTGTTGATCTTGATTATGTATTCATGACTTGTCAAGTCTTGTCAGTTTTCATCTGTTTAGTCCTGGGGGTACTCGTGCCCAAAAAATATAGCTATTTGCCTAGAGCCATGTCATGTTATCTCAATACTCTAGTCAAGCCATGATCTATAGAATTCAGTCAGTCATGTGACATAGGAAAAACTTAGAAATCTCAGTAGTCTTAGTAGTTCAGTAATCTCAGTTAAGCTCAGTTAATATCAGTAATCACAGTAGCCAGTAAGATAAAAAATCTTATGAACTCAGTACTCAGTAAGATTAGTAATCTCATAAATTCAGTTAACTATTAGATATCGGTAGTTTTCCATCAGTTAAGGAACTCAGTAAACTCATAATCCGATCAGTACAGCTAATCAGTTCAATTCAGTTATTCAGTTCAGTGTCTTTCAGATTGGAGTAGGATTCAACACCTAGTGAGCCTAGGGATGGGGACTTACCCTCTAGATAGGACTGAGATCCCTAGAAGCAATCCCTAAGTTCCAAAACTATATAGCCAGCGTAGGTAAGAGATGTCACCCGTTAGATAGAACTGACATACTCAAGGATCACCCGTTAGCATATTTATATATATAGGACTGATCCCAGGAGTCACCCGCTAGATTAGGACTAACTTCACAGCAGCTGTCTTTACTGGTGGCTTGGTACTGACAACCTTCTAGTCAAGAAAGAGATTGGACCCCATTCAGCTCAGTATGGGGTATGTCGGTTAGATGAATATATCCTACAGTTTTAGTTACAGATTTAGGACTGTCAGATACAGTCAAATCAGCTTAGTAATACAGATTCAATACTATTAGATACAGTCTATCATTGTCATTATAAATGTATTTCAGCATCACCCATTAGATAGGATTGATCTTAACTATGGTCAATCAGTATCAGAATCATTAGACTTCAAGATCACCCGCTAGATAGGATTGATCTCAGACTAAGTCAACTAATCTTTTGTTATCAGTATACTTAATATCACCCACTAGATAGGACTGATCTCAGATTTAGTCACTCAACTCATAAAGAAACTCAGATAGTTCTATCAGAATTTTGACTGTCAGATATAGTTGCTCAGTATAAGTTACTTCAGTTACGTTGATCATCACAGTTATATCAGTTATGTTAGTTGTTATAACTTATGTTATTAGAATTTAGTTTTAGGAATATTAGACACAGTCAATCAGACTAGTTCTTCATAATTCAAACTGTCAGTAAAGTGATGTGTCAGTATTCAGACTCAATAGTCAGTATCACCATGGGTTCAGTTATAATTGCTTATGCATGTATATATTCTCACATTCATATTAGTCAGCGTTGTTCATATATGTAAACCCTTTTGCATTTAGACTACCTCACTCGTATACTTAGTATATTTTAACGTATTGACATATTTGCGCTATGGTGTTTTAATTATGCGATAGGTTTAGAGGCACGAGTTCTAGATCAGCAGTAGATTTCAGTTTCAGTAGTCAGAGTTAGAAGTGAGTCCTCATCCTTCGAGGACATGATGATTTCATTACTATTTAAGTTTTTAGTTATTTTAGTAGTTGGAGTTAGTGGGGGACATATCCCATCAACTCCTTATTTAGACAGTTTAGAGGCTTTCCAAACTATCATGTTCAAAAGTTATTTTAGTTGTTTTGGGTATTTCATACCCTACTCATATGTTATATTTTTAGAAGTTTGAACCTTATGTCCTTTTTGTACATGTTTTTGCATTTTCATATTATATTATGAAGCATACTGATAACGCTCAATCTACAGCTCTCGTGGGAGTGTAAAGCGGTCGTTAGCAAATATAGAACCCAACCTGGGTTGGGTATCGATCCCACAGAGAATAGCTTGGCCAACAAGCAAGAGAAATTACTAGACTTTTAGTGCAAGTCTCGTAGGAAAGGGGGGATTGTAGTATGTAACCAAAACAAGAAGGTAAGAACTGAAAATAGCAAAGTAAAGAGAGATTGTCACGTGTGTTGTAAACAATGAGAATTGAGGCGTTGGGGTTATGTCCACCTTCTGAGGTATACGTCTCTATTGGCTATGAGTGTGTAGAGTCTTGACATGTAATTGCTTATAGAGAATTGTAGTCGATGGTAAATCCAAGCGTCTCTCGACCTAAACAAGGACTATTTCACTTTAACTCTCTCGAGCTTAAAGCGTGACTAACGGTACGAATTCTCCAAGAAGTTAGTCCAGGTACGGCACTAGCTTTTTAATAGGAAAGGGTGTCCTACTACCTTGACATTATCTCTTTTCCAGACAAATAACTTTTCTCTCGAACAAGTCAGATGTTAGACTGGCGTTGGTCTATGCGTCTTCTTTTCTAGACAAATAACCTTTCTCTCGAACAGGTTAGATGGTAGAATGGCGTGTTCTTGTGTTTGAACCGCAAAGAATGTAGATTTAAGATGAAGAGAATAATGATATAAGCAATATACTTGTCTTGAACTCACAAACTCATAGCTATAGATAGTAACTCATTCGGCTTCCATAACCCCAACTAAGAGATTTAGTTACCCATGAATGCGAAGGATATCACGTTTTGCATGGTGGATGGCGTGAATAGTAGGTGTTTGGCGTGTGGTTTTAGTGATTCCGTAGCAAGTAACGATTCTCTTGTTGTGGAATTTAAGAGTAGAAGAATGAAGAATTGAGAATGGGTTGTAGGAAGATGTCTTAATTGTAAGGAGATGAATGAATTGTCAGAATGTCTCCCTTTTTGAAAATCTCTAACATGATAGGGTATTTATAATACTCCTATCCTACTCCTACTAAACTAATAAAATAAATAACCAAATCCTAATATACTAATGAAATCCTTGACCCAATTGTACTAGGGTAAGGTTACAAAATTATAATCCAAATAGAATGATGAAACACATAACCTAATTGCACTAGGTTAATGTATTATGGCAAAAATCCAGCTTTGTGTCTGTAAGTCCCAAAGTCTTCAGAAATGCTGTTTTAGCCCGGGACAGATTTTCCATGCAGCAGATTTAGTCCTTTATGCGTCCAGCTCCTTTCCATCTCGTTTGTGAGCTTTCTTTTGCGTCAAGTAAGCCATAAATTGCTGTATTTTGCATCATTTATACCTGAAACTTTCCTAATCACATTTGTTAGCTCATTTACAGGAAAAAGGACTAAAAGTGTACGAAATAGATAATTAGTTCTCGAAACTAGGCTAAAATATGGGCAAAATATATTGATATAGGCGCGTAATTTCGCCTATCATCACATACAGGTACAGATATCAGTCATGGGTTAGCTTATGGTCCTTCGAGGTCATGAGCACCGTGTAGCATTCTGGTTCAGAAAATTGGGGTGTTACAAACTTGGTATCAGATCCTAAGGTTCAATAGAGTCCTAGGAAGTCTGAAATCCGCATCTAGTAGAGTCTTGTACATGCGTGTGTTGTGCACCACACATATATGCTGGAGGCTACAAGATGTTTTAGAAATAGTTTCCCTTCTTTCAGTATTCATGTCATGCTAGTGAGCATAATCTTAGTCTAATCCATTTTCCCTTTTCTTGTACAGAACATACCTCCTAAAAGAAGAAACGGGAATCAGTCAGCCCCTCAGCCCAAAGACCCTTTGGGAAATCATGTTTCTCATGCGGAGTTCAGGGCCGCATTTATCACTCTTGCTTAGTTATTCATTGCCCAAAATGAATAACCAGCTATCGTTCCGGCCAACCCATTGGCTAATTTAGCTGAATCTAGAATTCAGGACTTTACCCGAATGAATCCTTCTTCTTTCACATGGTCTAAGTCTGATGAGGACCCGAAGGAATTCCTAGATTAGGTTCAGAAGGTGACATATATTATGGGGGTGACTACTGTGGAGATTACTGAGTTAGCCATATATTAGTTACAGGATATGGCTCATACTTGATACAAGTAGTGGAAGTCAGAAAGGTTAGATGATGCAGGTCCTATAGAGTGGGAAGAGTTTGCCTCTACTTTCCTTGATAGATTTTTCCCGCTAGAGCTTAAAGAAGCTAAGGTGCTACAGTTCATCAACCTCAGGCAGGACAGTAACACAGTGAAAGAATATTCTCTCTATTTTACTCAATTATCCAGATATGCCCCTCATGTGGTTGCAGACGGTAGAGCCAAGATGAGTAAGTTCGTGTCAAGAGTGAATAATAGTGTGGTAAATGAGTGCAGATCTGCCATGTTGAATAGTGATATTACTTTAGAGAGACTTATGACTCATGCTCATTAGATAGAGGAGTAGAAGAATAGAACGAGGGAGAGACAGAGTAAGAGAGCAAGGACAGGTAGTTTCAGCTTTGCTCAGCCTAAGTCATAGAGTGGTAACCGTTCTTAGCATAGTCAAATGTTTTTAGTCCCAGCTCTATCCTCAGCTAGTGCACCAGTACGTAAGTCCAAAAATGACCTTCATGATGGAGCACCAGGCTTCGAGACCCAGGGTAGTGAGAATAGAAGTCTTACCTATCCACTTTGCAAAGAGTATGGTAAGAATCATCTAGGTACTTGTAGAGAAGGTAGTGATTTATGCTTACGGTATGGCAATCCAGGCCACAATATGCGAGATTATAGAGTTCTATCACTAAGGGGTAAATAGTTGCGTCAGCAAGGTACCAAGAGTGGTCAGCGTCAGAATAGACTTTATGCACTCCAGACCCGTCATGATCCGAAAAGTTCCCCTTACCTAGATTTAGGTACGTTACGAGTCTTTTATGTTTATGGTATGCATTGTTAAATCTTTATCTCTCATTTTTGCATAATTTTCAAGATGAGTTAGTTGGTAGAGCCACCAAGTCAGTTCAGCCCATGCATCATGCATTAGTTTTAGACTCTCGAGGTTCAGTTATAATTTAGTTCGTAAATGCCTTGTGCATCGCCCCAGTATCTTAGTTAGGTATGCATTTTTAGAGGGACAGTGTCCCAAAGAGGAGATACCCCACCTTTTCTTAATGTTCTCATGCCTTAGATCTTTCAGTTTCTCCTTGCTTAACGAATTTAGTCTAGAATAGAGGGTACTCATAAGTTGACCCTCAAGTTAAAACCTCAGTTGTAAGTCAAGTATTCAGAGGTTCAGTTCAATTCATGATGTTCAGTCCATATGTCATGTATCACACTCAGTCATGTCCTCATGTTTCGATTCAATCTTAGTGCCTTTACCATTGCCTGTTCAGTTGCATGTTCATGAGTTAGTTCAGTCATGTATTCACGCATCAGATATGTGTGATCAGTTTATCAATCATGTCAATCATGTAATCATACACCAGATATGCATGAATTTAGCTTTTCAGTTATGCATTACATATGCATTCTCATTTTGAGAAAACTCAATTTTTTAGAATCCTCAGTCCCACATTCATAAATTAGTTACCCATGCATTAGATATGCATGTTTAGTACGATATGCTCAATTTTCAGTAACGTCAGTCACGAGATCATGTTTCAATTGTGCATGTATTGTACGTACTCTATTTGTTATTTTACCATATCAGTCAGTCTCATTCGAGGATGAATGTTCCCAAGGGGGAGATATTGTAAAACCCTGTAAAATCCTAAGTCTAAAGTTCAGCTCATTAAGCTTTCCAAGCTCCAAGACTTAGAAAACTTGGATTAGTGTTCAACACTTAGTTTTATTCTAGACCTCCGAACTTTGAGGATTTATTTGACGACCTTCTCGACCTTGGTTTTTCAATTTTCAAGTGGTGTTGCGATAGGGCAAGGTCCTAGTACATCTCGGATAAGTTTCAGAATTTTTTGGATAGTGTAAGGGCGTGTTTGGGTTTCTAACACAGTAGCTCTGGGTGATAGGCCCGCGTTGCCCCAGATAGAGCACTGCTCTAAGGCAGGCGTTGCCTGGGGTAGTACACCAGGATTCGGCAGGCACCACCTGGCAACTCCAGCGCTTGTCCAATTTTTCAGCATTCCACTCCCGTGCTCTTAGGGGTATTTTGGTCATTTTTCCTTAGTATATATACTCAAAAACATAGGATTTAGCCTTATTTCACCCAAATATTGATTATTTGTCTCAAAATACTCTCAAGAACAAGCTAGGTTTTCAATTGTGGGATTCAAGTTCAAGCAGATTCTACCATCAAATTTCAATAATCTCTCCGTCAATCTTTATTAAATCAAGAGCTAAGGTATGTATAGTGTTGATTTATGGATCCCTTTCATCCATAAAGTTCAAGAACCCCCTTTTAAATAATAAATCATGAAGTCATGTTGTGGGTTGATTATGTTGGTGTGATTGATTTCTATACAACTCCCAAGTTAGAATCTTTATATGATTGTATGAAACTAAGATGGCATGTAAATTGAAATATATGAATTTTGGGTAGTTTGAATCATTAATGTGATGAATATGCCTATGCCATAAAGTGTGCATTCAAGGTGTTTGATAAAAGGCCTAAGAGCCTTGAATTTATGAATAATAGCTAAAGTATGACCTACATGATAAATGCATACTACTCTCTCATGCTTGAATGGTTCCCATGTTATTGTGGTGACATGCATATGTTGATAGAATGCTCATGATGTTTAAGTATGGAATTTTGCTATGAATCTTTGCATTCTTATTCATGAACAAGACTATGATAACCATGTGTTGTATGAAATCCCTAAGTTAGTGTATTATGAATTGTTGATCTTGATTATGTATTCAAGAATTGTCAAGTCTTGTCAGTTACCTTCTATCGAGTCCTGGGGTACTCATACCCTAAAAATATAGTTGTGTACCTAGATCCATGTCATGTTATCACGATACTCTCAGTTAAGCCATGATCTATAGAATTCAGTCAGTCAGGTGACTTAGGAAAAACTCCGAAATATCAACAGTCTCCCTAGTTCAGTAATCTCAGTTAAACTCAGTTAATATCAGTAATCACAGTATCTAGTAAGATTAGAAATTTCATGAACTCAGTACTCAGTAAGATCAGTAATCTCATTAATTCAGTTAGCTATTAGATATCAGTAGTTTTCTGTCAGTCAAGGATCTCAGTAAACTCATAATCAGATCAGTATAACTAATCAGTTTAGTTTAGTTATTCAGTTCAATTTCTTTCAGATGGGAGTAGGATTCAACACCGAGTGAGCCTAGGGATGGGGAATCACCCGCTAGATAGGAATGAGATCCTTAGAAGCAATACCTAAGTTTCAGAACTACGTAGTTAGCATAGGTAAGAGATGTCACCCATTAGATAGGACTGATTTACTCAGGGATCACCCGTTAGCACATTTATATGTATAGGACTCATCTCAGGAGTCACCCGCTATATTAGGAATGACTCCACAAAAACTGTCTTTACTAGTAGTGTGGTATTGACACCCTTACAGTATAGGCAGAGATTAGTCCCATTCAGCTCAGCATGGGGCATGTCGATTAGATAAATATATCCCACAATTTCAGTTACAAATTCAGGACTGTCAGATACAGTTAACTTAGCTCAGTAGTGCAGATTCAGTACTGTTAGATACAATCAATCCTTGTCATTATAAATAGATTTCAGGATCACCCATTAGATAGGATCATCTCAACTATGGTCAATCAGTATCAGAATCATTAGACTTCAAGATCACCCGCTAGATAAGATTGTTCTTAGACTAAGTCAAATCATCTTTTATTATAAGTATACTCAAGATCACCCACTAGATAGGAGTGATCTTAGATTTAGTCACTCAGCTCAGAAAGGATCTCAGATAATTCCATCAGAATTTAGACTGTTAGATACAGTCGCTAAGTATAAGGTACTTCGGTTATGCCAATCATCATAGTTATATTAGTTATGTAAGTCATCATAACTTATGTTATCAGTATTCAATTTTAGGACTGTTAGACACAGTCAATCAGACCAGTTCTTCATAATTCAAAGTGTCAGTAAAGTGATGTCATCAGTATTCAGACTCAATAGTTAGTATCACCATGAGTTCATTTATAGTTACTTATGTATGTATGTATTCTCACGTTCATATTAGTAAGAGTTATTTATGCATGTAAACCATTTTGTATTTAGCCTACCTCACTCGTATACTCAGTATATTCAGGCGTATTAATGCATTTGCACTATGGTGATTTATTTTATGCAATAGGTTCAGAGGCACAAGTTCCAGATCAGTAGTAGATTCCTAGTTTCAGTAGTCAGAGTTAGAAGTGAGCCCTAATCCTTCTAGTACATGATGATTTCATTACTATTTTAGTTTTCAGTTATTTTAGTAGTTGGAGTTAGTTGGGGACATGTTCCATCAACTCCTTATTCAGACAGTTTAGAGGATTTCTAGACTATCATGTTCAGAAGTTATTTCAGATTTTTAGGTATTTCATACCTCACTCAGATGTTATGTTTTTAGCAGATTTGAACCTTATGGCCTTTAAGTAAATGTTTCTGCATTTCATGTTATATTATGCAGTATACAGGTACAGATATTAGTCATAGGTTAGCTTATGGTCCTTCTGGGTCATGAGCATCGTGTAGCATTCTGGTTAAAAATATTGAGGTGTTACATACTAGCATTTTACCTAGTATCAATTCTCCTTATATGCATATGCAAGATAATATACTTCCATCGAAGGATTGAAGGATAGTTCCTCAAGAACACATGGTTGATGATCAAATGGAGCTCTTGGATAAGAATTCTAACTTTGGGAAAAATGACAAAGAGATGATGCAAGAAATAATTCTTGACAAACTCCCTTGTAGTGAGAGCTTCCCAATGGAACTAATGGGCTGCCATGATCCAAACCTATGCAAAGTCCATATCTCATGTGAGCTAAAAGGTAACAATGCTATCTCCTACACTCCTATAAACTTAAAATTCCGTGATATAGCTAGTAGTAGCCAAGTGGATGTAGTTGATGATTTGCTTGGAGGACGATTGCATAAGTCTTCCCTTTGTGATACTCTTAATGTTGTTAGGTTGAATAAGGACCAAACTCTTGTTATGAGAATACAAGCACTAGTTGATCCTTTAGATGACAAAATCAATTCTTTTCATAAGAATAATTTATGTCCATCTAGTGCTAGCACTTATAACTTGAATAAGGTTCTATTACCAAGTGATAAGAGTATTCACACACTAGTTGACCCTTGTAAAAACAAAGGTGAGTCTACATTGGTATGTGAGATGCCAAAAACTAGTGAGGATGTGAATGATGATCAACCTACTCAAAAATGTAGTCCATTACTTGAGCATATGTGTGGTCTATTTGATAAGTCTCGAGTTAGTGATGAATTTGATGGATTTGATCATGGGATTGGAGATGATTCTTTGGGCATGATTCATGATGAAATAAATATAAATAGATTTTCTCAAAGAAACCAAGAAAAGGCACAATCAGGTGAAGGGGACCTTGAATTGCTTGAATATTTAGTAAACCTAAATTATGATTGTTCTTGTGAACATGTTTTTTTGTGTGATCCCTTTGCTGATCATTATGATTTATATCTATGAGGGGATTACTCTCTTAAAATAGAAAGTGGTGCATGCTTAGAAATTCCATTTATTTTTTCTTTGTGTTAACTATGTTGAGAATCCTAGTGTTGATGAACTTAGAACTAGTAAGTACTTGCATAATGGCACCATAGTTTAAGTTGATTTGTCTGACACCCTTCTCTACTCTCTATTTCCCTTTGATGATGTGTATGCTATTGTAGAGATTATGCCTTTTAGATTGTGTGACACAGATGGGGAAAAAGAGTGTTGTCTAGATCCATGTCTAAGGCCACTCTTTCCATTTGACCCTGGGATATGATGATGTTGTCACAACTACCTTGTTTCTTGGTCTACATGACAAACAAAATATTATTCTTGAAAACTCGAAGGAAAAAGTTTCATTGTCGTCTTGGGATAATATTTCTAAATGTGCATCCATACTTGACACACTTGTTCTTGAATAGAGTAAATCCCAACTTGTGGATGCCAATTTGATGTTTTACTTGAAGGGAAGAAGTCATACGTGCTTAATTGATTTAATTCCATTCTTATATGCCTTATGTTCTATATCTTTTGGATCAAGTGACCCTCATGTAGATGATAGCACCTTGGGTGATGTCTTCACACATGATTCCTTCCTATACTACATCTTTGCTTATGATGATAACCATGTTAATTCTGAATTGGTATTATGTAGATGTAGTAAGTTTGGTGGCTTGTTTCCTTACTTGAATGATGATGATTGTGAGTTTAGTAGCCTAGTAAAAAGAGTGGGTTACCTCGGATTAAACCCTTATCTTCTACTCCCATTTGATCCTAGAATACTTTTAAGTTGTGAAAGGTGTAGTTTCGGTTCATACTCAATTCCTTTTGATGTTTGTGCCATCCACTTCTTTATACCCTTTTATGGAAATCTTTTTATGTCAAATTTTAAAAATATGTGTGCGTATCTGAAATGTCAGCAACCATGGGTTGATGATATAAGTGTGGTACTAATACTAACCCTACTACCAAGAGGATTGTGTACTTGTTTTGATCTCTCTTTTGTTTTGCAAGATCTGAATTTAAGGAAAAATTTCTTTTAAGATGGAGAGAATGATACAAGCATAAAAAGCACAAGGTTTACAAGGTCTTGTAGAAGGTTCAAGTTTTGGATTATCTAAGGATCAATTCTCGAATTTGCAAGTGCTTGAAGTCCTTTTGGAACCATTACAAAGACTTGTCCAAACTGAAGAGATAAGGAGGGATTTCTACATCACATTGGCGCCTCAATTAAGGGCATTATGGTCTTTTAAGACCTCCCTTTTACACTCCAAAGGAGCACCCTTCATTAAGGGCATTTTAGTCAATGTTATGTAATAGTATAAATAGACCTTTAACTTTCATTTTTCATTAGACATTGATTAATTCAAATTGAGTATTACTTTTAGTGTAGTTTCTTTCCTTAGTGTAAGGCTTGGAAAAGCCATCTTAGTATAGGTCTTGGAAAAGACACCCAAACTTGAGAGATTAATACATTTGATGGATATCATTTGTGTTGATCAATTGGCAAGAAAGGTGTGATTGATGAGTGTGAATTCCTTTGGTCCACCTAAGAGGGAGGTTTGAACTACCATTGATGTGGTGTGTTTGAAGGTTTGATACACTTCCTTGTGCTAATCATTGGTGATAGTAAGGGTCTCATTACCTATCTTTACTTTTATGATCTCTTCTTTACCCCCTTTCTTATTGTGTTGTTTTCTTTGTCTTATGGTTGCTGATTTTTGTGTCTTCAGTCCATAATTTCGTGTATTAGGTTTAGATCTTTTTTATTAGATGAGAAAGGGAAAGGGGACTGAAGTGGTGGTTACTGCACTCCTAAAACCACCTCATCCATTTCCACATCAGTTAAAAAAGAAGGTCGACGACACAAAGTTTGACAAGTTTATGGCCATGCTTAAGCAGTTGATGATTAATTTGCCATTCGTGGAAGCATTGGAGCAGATGCCTGGGTATGCAAAGTTCATGAAAGACCTTGTCACAAAGAAATGGACAGTTAGCTATGAGTCGATGAACAATATCCATCATTGTGGAGCTATCTCTACAAGGTCTTTGGTGCAGAAGAAGGCAAACCCAGGAGCATTTACCATCCCGTGCACTAATGGGCCTCTTGATTTTGTAAAAGCTCTATGTGATTTGGGAGCCATTATAAACTTGATGTTGCTTACTATGTATAAGAAACTGGGTTAGGGGGATCCTACTCCCATGAACATGAGATTAGTTATAGAAGACAGGTCTGTGAAGTGGCGTATGGGGATTCTATATGACGTATTAGTTAAGGTGGATAGTTTCATATTTCTAGCTGATTTTATCATTCTCAATTGCAAGGTGGACTTTGAGGTGCCCATAATCTTGGGTAGACCTTTTATTGCAACTAGGAGTGTACTTATTGATCTAAAGGCAAATGATCTACTATTTACACTGAATAATAAAGTAGTTCGATTCGATGTATGCCAGTCCATGAAACAGCATAAAGATATGAGCATATTTTCTATTGTGGATGTTTATTATGAGGAGGAGCATGAAGTACCTATAGAGGAAAAATTTGTTGTGGATACTTTAGCTGTTGTATAGATGAATTTTTATCAAGAAGGTATTAAAGATTATGATAAAATAGTGTGTGCCTTAACAGGCATGGGGTCTTATTCTTATGCACCCAAGAAGCTGGATTTGGACTTGAAAAATCTTCCAAGTCCACCAGCCAAGCCGTCTATTGAAGAACCACCTACTTTGGAGTTGAAAGAGTTTACCGATCTTTTGAGGTATATGTTCTTGGGCAGTGGGAATACACTACCTAATATTATTGAGGTTGATATAGGTGAGCAACAGAAAGAAGCCCTTATCTCTGTCCTTAGGAGATATAAGAGGGCTACTAGTTGGACGATTGCAGAAATTATCGATATTCCTCCTGGTGTATGCATATATAAAATCCAGCTAGAGGAGGATTATGTCTCGACGATTAAACATCAACATCATCTAAACCCACCTATGCAATAGGTTATGAAGAAAGAAATCATCAAGTGGCTAGATGCAGGAGTGGTATGCCCCATCTCAGATAGTAAATGGGTGAGTCCTATTTAGTGCATGCCCAAGAAAGGTGGCATAACAGTTTTGGCTAACGAGAAAAGTGAGTTTATCCTACTAAGGCCTGTTACTGGGTGGAGGGTGTGTATGTATTACAAAAAACTTAACTCGGGGACACTACCACTTCCCAATGCCTTTCATGGATCAGATGCTTAATCAGCTAACGGGAAGGGGTTGGTACTATTTCTTAGATGGGTATTTTGATTACAACTAGATTTCTGTTGCTCCTAAAGATCAGGAGAAGATGACATTAACGTACCCATATGGCATATTTACTTTTAAGAGGATGCCTTTCGGGTTGAGTAATGCACCTGCCACTTTTCAGCGTTGCATAATATCAATATTCTCTGATATGGTTGAAGACACCTTGGAGGTGTTTATGGATGATTTCTTGGTTGTCAGTGATTCTTTTGAGCTCTACTTGCTGAATCTTTGTCAAGGATTGAAGTGGTGTGAAGAGTTCAAAATTGTCCTTTACTGGGAAAAATTCCACTTCATGGTGAAGGAAGGCATTGTTCTTAGCCATAAAATTTCAGCCAAAGGCATTGAAGTAGATAAGGCAAAGGTCAAAGTGATTGAGAAACTACCTCCTCCTATATCAGTTAAAGGAGTACGTAGATTTCTTGGTCATGCAGGGTTTTACCGCAGATTCATTAAGGACTTCTCAAAGATTGCAAACCTGCTTTGTAAACTTCTAGAGAAGGAGACTAAGTTCACTTTTGGTGATGACTAGAGAAAGGACTTTGTCTGTCTAAAGTTGAATCTGGCGGAGACTCCAGTTATTGTTGCTCCTGATTGGAAGAAGCCATTTGAAATTATGTGTGATGCCAGTGGAGTGGCACTTAGAGCAGTTTTTGTCCCAAAGAAAGAGAAGTTGTTCCATCCGAAATATTATGCAAGCAAGGCCTTAAATGGGGCTCAAAAGAATTAATCGATGACTGAACAAGAACTTCTAGAAGTGGTTTATGCTTTTTAGAAGTTTCGGGTATATCTTTTGGGTACCAAGGTAGTGGTGTACACTAACTACACTGCCTTGAGGTACTTAATGTCAAAGAAAGCTGTTAATCCAAGGCTAATACGATGGGTATTGCTACTTTAGGAATTTGATTTTGAGGTCAAGAATTGAAAGGTATGTGAGAATCAGGTAGCAGATCATCTATCCAGACTCAAAGGCGAACAGGTAGCCAAGAATGAGTTAGAGATTGATGATTCCTTTCCAAATGAGGAAATATTAGCTGCAGTGCTTGAAAAAGTACCTTGGTATGCAGACTTTGTGAACTATGTGGTGAGTGAAGTAATGCCAGAGAATCTTTCATATCATCAAAGAAAAAATTTGTCCATGATGTGACACATTTACTTTTTGGATGAGCCATATCTTTTTTGGCAATGTGTGGATGGTATTAGTAGATGGTGCATCATAGAAGTAGATATGTTGAGTATGACGGAAGCGAGTCATGCTTCCCCAGATTGAGTTTACCATGCAGGAGATCGGATTGCAAGAAAAGTGCTTCAGAGTAGCTACTATTGGCCCTCTTTGTTCAAAGATACCTATGAGTTCGTGAAGAGGTGTCACCAATTCCAAAGACAAGGGTCCATATCAAAGCACCATGAGATGTCATTGTCTAAAATACTGGAGGTAGAATTATTTGATGTCTGGGGCATTGATTTCATGGGGCCCTTCGTGAGCTCATTTGGGATAAAGTACATATTAGTTATTATTGACTACGTGTCAAAATAGGCTGAGGTAGTGGCTCTAGCAGATAATGAAGGGAAGAGAGTTTTTGCATTCTTAAGGAAAAACATCTTCTCTCGCATTGTGGTACAACGTACCATAATAAGTGATGGAGGATCACACTTTTGCAATAAGATGTTCGAAGCTGCATTGGAAAAATATGGAGTAAAGCAGCATAAAGTAGTGACACCATACCACCCGCAAACCAGTAGGAAGGTTGAAATCTCTAATTAGGAAATCAAAGCTATCCTTTCCAAGACTGTAAATGATAGCCAAAAACATTGGTCTAGGACGCTGGACGATGCCTTATGGGCATATCGAATGACTTTCAAGACACCTATTGGCATGTCGCCATACCAATTGGTTTATGGTAAGGCGTGTCATTTGCCTATTGATCTAGAGAATAAAGCATTGTGGGAACTGAAGTAACTTAACTTGAATTAGAATGAGGAAGCAAATAAGAGACTGGGGAAACTAAATGAGATGGGTGAGTTCTATCTTGGAGCTTATGATCGGGCTGATCTATCCAAGGAAAGAATGAAGAAGTACCACGACCACAGGATTCAAAAGCAGGATTTCTAGAAAGGTGACTTGGTGCTTCTGTTCAACTCTAGATTCAAACTGTTTCCAGGTAAGCTTAAATCCAAATAGTCCGGCCTATTTAGAGTGAGTCAAGCCTACTTATCTGGAGTAGTGGAACTTGAAAATGAAGATGAAAGTGTCTTGAAGGTAAATGGGCAGCGTGTGAAATAATATATCGGTCCAATGGACTCGATAAGGAGTATTGATACTATCTATTTTGATAAAGTCTGAGTAATCGAGATAACTGAGTCGTGCCACAACTATAAATAAGGCGCTGGTGGGATGCAACCCATAGTGTGTTGTTGTAAAGCATTAGTTAAATTATTTTGTTATTCTAATGCATTTTTGATATATTTGTAAAGTGTGCAGGATTTAAAATACAGCAAAAATAAGGAGTAATACAATTGAAAAAAGGGTTGAAAATCTGAGCTACTGGAACAAAAATGACAGCCGAATTGGTGGACCACCAGTCACCTGACAAACCACCATTTCAACCATCACAATGTAGCTGAAAAATTCATTTACTAGAGAAAGTTGATGGCAAAAGTGGTGGACTATCATTAAATTGGTGGACCACCATACTAAACGTCAAAACCAAGCTGAGTATCCTAAATTTTGGTAAGGTGTGACGGCTGAAGTGGTAAACCTTCACAAATTTGGTAGACCGTTGAAATAAAGATAAGTGACCATGTTCTGGTAAGGAGCGACTGTCCAAATGGTGGTCCGTTACATTTATAACAGACCATCGTAGCAGCCGTCACTGTTACCCTAGCACTGGGTTGGGTCGGGTTAAAAGCATCTGAAGGCATTTACTCTTCCTAGGACTCTCTATCTACTCCCTTTTTACCTATTTAAGTGACCACCTCTCTTTCTTTATTTTTATCACAAACAACCTTGAGAGTAAATATAGAGTTTTAAGTGAAGCTAGATTTTTCAATTTGTAAGCAAGTAAAAGAAGAAGCTACTGCAAAATAAACGTATGAGTACCACCCTGTTCTTCTCTTTTTTAATTGCAAAAACATGAAATGACTGAGTGGTTTGTTGATTCAAATTTCATCTTGTGTTATTCTCTTACTTTGAGTTGCTGTAAGCTCGAGATCTTGAATATGCAATGTTGAGTGAAGTCTGAGTAACTCACATGTTTAAAAGCAAGAAATTATGTGCATAAGTGTGAAATTGTTGTCAATTGTTCCTAAACACATAATGTTTCTCCGAAAATGCTTGAATAAATGCAAAATTGAAAACTGAATCTGAAGAAGGGGTAATCCATTTAAAATAGTGGACCATCACTTTTGTGATGGACCACCAAATTGACCATCGCAAGGAACCTAGAGATGACACCCCCTAGTTAAGATACCACAGCCAAAGTGGTGGACCATTCAATTTATAAAAGACCACCATATGGACGTTGCAACTCTCAGAATTTTTAGGTCTTCTGGATAGGACCTGATGGCCCACCTATTGGACCACCAGTTACCCGATGGACCACCAGTGTGGCTGTGAAGTATAAGTTTTCACTGTTAGGCTATTTTTGTTCTGTGAAATAATTATTTACTTCTTTTTTAGGCATTATGGCTTGCAAACTCCCACAAAGTAGAGGATGAAGATCTCAAAGGGGTAGAGGAGAATCTACACTTTCTTATAATAGTAGGCAATGCAAAAGGGAAACTCCTACACTCTCCTAGTCTAAAGAGGATAGCAATAGTAGCACGAGCAGTACCAGCTCAAGCCTAGATGAGTCAAAGGTTGTGTCAAATGAACTCAAGCCTGTTGAGGGTGAAACTGAGCCTGCTAACATAGGAGAACAAATGGAAGTGACAGATGTAGCTACTGAAACTGAGGATTCTAATGTTATCAAGTGTAAATATTCTCTAGTTTGAGAGATACTTAGATGGCAGATAGAAGGAGCAGGAGAAAAATTCTATGACGGATTGACACCAACAGCAAGAGGGATAAAAAGGCCATTCGCAGAGAAACATCAAATTGTGACAACGAAGCTATATGAATATCCTGAGTTAGAACGTCGTTTCAGCGAGTATGAACTAGAATGGATGAGAAGGTCACTAGGAGCATATCAACCAAATTGGGTAAGAGAATTATTTGACAATTATCTTGCACTAGCAAAAAAGGACTGTCCAAAGGGGACGTTAGTTGCAAGCTTGCCGAATAGACAGTCCACATTTGTCCGAGGAGTCACTATCGATATTTCAGCCCAAAAAATCAATAGGATGTTGTTCGAGCCAGACTATAAGGCTCTACCTGCTATACCTGATCTTGAGTATAGGTTGAGAACTGCATCCACTCAGAGGCCTTAGGTTGCTTCATTATTGACTGATGATGGTAACTCCTCTTGGTTGACTAATCCACGGGAGCGTATTGCAAAATATTCCATTAGCTTCAAGTCTAAGTTCTGGTGGGATATTGTTTGCTTAAGGCTGATGCCAACAAAAGATGATGAATACTTGGATAAACACAGAGCTGTATTGGTGGAAGGCTTGGTTTTAGGGCTGCATGTTAACTTCGTCCAGATTATTATGGATGAGATGTTCATAAGGGCACATAAAATAACTAGTGCATTGCCGTTCTCATGCTTAATCACAGAGTTATACAAACAGGCTAGTGTGCCCCTAAATTATGGACTTGACAATGAAATACCAGCTACATATAGACAGGACATTGAGAAGTTGAAAGACAACTCAAAGTTTGAGATATGTGTCACCAAGCCTACAGCTTACCAGACTTAGTTTGCACCAACTCCCAATGCTAGAAAAATTCCCGCAGGTATGCCTTTGCCCATCACCACTTATACGCCACCTGAGTACGTGCTCCCAAGTATATTTTTAGGGTCGGGTTCTGCACAGTCAATGGGTGGATAAAACTTTGTCGAATATAAGTTAACGCAGGAAAATCTTGCAAAATTGGTGAAGCTACAAAAATGGTTTAAAAAATAGTTAGATAAATGGACATCAGAATTCAAGCCTTTTGTTGAAGAAACTGTAGTTAAGGCAATCTATCCATTCCAAACTATTCAGGCTAGGATGGATAACATGGAACACCACATCAACAAAAGGCTAGATGCATTGTCTCTCCCTAATCTTCCCAAACTCATGGTTTAATTTGAGTAGGCAAAGGATGATATAGCAGATTTAAAGGGAAGACAGCCACAACAGACTATTTTTGACCCAATCTAAGTGGTGAGTGATGATTATGAAGTCATCGTAGACCTAATGGGAATACTTATGAAAGACAAAGGAAAGTAACACATGGATAAACCAACTATAAGAAAGTTGAAAAGAGGAGAAAGAGAGAAGAAATAACATTGGAGAAACAAGAATACCATGATCTAAAGAGAGATCAAAAGAAATCAAAGAAAGATAAAGAAAAGATAAAGAAAAGATAAAGAAGAAAGAGGAAGATAAAGCAACATAAGTATCTACTAGTGCTTCCCCAGTAAGGGGGCAAAGTTCAGTATCAGTCTAAGAGATGATTCCTTCGATCTAGGAGGGTGAGGTATTAAGTGACCCTACCAACATAGGGGACAACATTGCACTAGGTGAAGACGCAGGAGCCTCACCACACTTTATAGACACCTCAAATGAATAAGAAGAAAAATAAGTATACCCATTCCTTTGTACTTTAATTTATTTCTTTGAGAATAATGCATATGTTTTTATATGTGGTGTACTTGTATCAAGGGGTTGTATTGCCGATATTATGAACCCTACCATGTGCTATCGAGGAGAATCAACATGTCTAGGATCATGTTAAGTTTGCATGTTTATTTTCTATGTTTAACTTCAGATTTGCATTTTTTTAAGTCTTGTTATGTTGTTGATGTTGGTCCATGAAATAAAAGTTCATTTTATGTTAGTATCTTGTTGTAAATAAAGATGATAAATGATGTTGGTATTAAGCTATAACTATTTCCATTTGACTGTTTACTTTTGTCTCCCAGGACATGTGATCAACTATTAGTGAATTTGTAGTTGTCATTAATCTGTTAATACACATTACACATGATGCATATCTTAAGATTAGTATAATGTGTTTGACTTAGTTTCCATTGTGTGTGTGAGTATTTGTATTAGTTCTTACATAGTATAGTAGCTAGAACTTACCTGGGTCAATTGATGTTGTTCTGCAGTTAATGGGATTAGAAGTGATGGCAGGCCACCTTGTTCTTTTAGTCCACTTAGCCAAAGTAATTAACCCCACCAAAAATAATTTTTCATTTTTGAACCCTTATTTGAGCCTTTGTTAATTTTTCTTCATCACTAGGCATTCTAGTTAACTCTTTTTTAGCTGTTGACTCCTAGCTCTGGCCCTGGCCTTGTAATGGGCGTGTGTACTTAAACTTAGTCAAAACACCTAAGTTGAGGATGGCTATTGTAGGACTATTAACTGCCTAATGGAAAGTTGGTCTAGAATTTGAATTTGAGCATTTAACCCTAGTCTAGTTAAGATAATGTACACCTTGACTTATGGAATCAACGTAAGTTGAGGGTGGATGATGCTTGTCTATATATATATATATAAAAGGGTTTATCATGGTAAAGAGTGAATGACTGAGAAAAGAGTAAGTGATCTAGCAAAGCAATGGCCTTAGTAAGAAGAATTTGAAGTCAAAGAGAGTTAAAGCCTAGTTCTTAGTCACTTTTTCCTAAAATTCCTTCCTAACCTAGCCTGATACCTCATTACTAGCTTAGAAAAGACCTGCTTGATCTTGGAACTCAGCTATAAAGGGGCGTTGGATAATAAAGGCAAGCTTATGGGTGCATGTGCTATGTTGGTTACCTTTTTGATGAGTGAGAGTGTTTTGATTTGTATCCACAAAATATACTGAGTGGTGGATTTCGTTGTCTGTAAGGGCAACCTGAGTCATACTTAATTCTGCTGATCTCTATATATTCTTGTATCCATGTTGTGTAGATGAATTGAATTTGAAATAATACCAGTTATATACTGTAACATGTTAAACCATATTAGATGGATGAAAAGTGAATGATTGTGTGAGAATTGGTTCAGTAGTAAAGGCCCATCATTGTATTGTTTATATTTTTAATTTGGTGCTGAGTTTCTTGAGGACAAGCAATTATCTTAAGTTGAGGGTGTTGATGTTCTAGCTTTTGACAGAACATTTTTTATCCTTTTCTTGGGAAAATTACATGTTTTCAAGCAACCAAGGTTTCATTTAATGCTGATTTTTAGTGTTTCAGGGTACGAAGCTAGCTGAAGGAAAAGACTTAGAAAAGTAGTAGAAACACACATCTGATGGTCAAAATAGTAGACCGTCAGTCCTGTGATGGACCACCAACTCATCCGTCGGATCCAAATAGAATTCACAAATTCATAAGACTCAGTGACGACCCACATGGTGGACCATCAGTCTTGTGATGGGCCACCACTTTAGCCATCATGACTATCCAGAACTTGACTCTCAAGGAACATCAATGATAGTCAAAATAGTTGACCGTCAGTATTATGATGGACCACCACTTTGGCCGTCAGTCTTATCCAGAACGTGACTCTCCAGGATCAACAACGATGACCTAAATGGTGGATCATCAACTTTTTGATGGACCACCACTTTGGCCATCACTTTATACCTGAGTTTATAATTTTGAATTATAAATCCTTTTTGATTGGGAACATATAAATACTCAGTTTTTGGATTTATTAGGTATCTTATATCTTTTATTAGGTTTTTCCATACTGAAAATATGTTGTTACATAGTTTTTCTCTAAGATTCATTGGATATTTGTGGATCTAGATTCCTGTATCATATTTTCTCTTGAATATTGAAGAACAACAATTGTGACTTTTGTAAGTAAACTTTGAATTAGTTTATGAATAACACAATGATTTTTTCTTTTTCTTTTTGGGTGGAAATATGTGGCTAAGCTCCCATTACTAGGGTTATGGGAGCCTTGATGTGAAAAGCTGATTTTGGGTTGTGAACCTAGTAGATTTCCATGAGTAATTGATATTGCATAAACTCTTCTTTACTTTAATGACTTTTCTTAGTGGCAAACTTGAAAAGTGAGCCCAAGAACAACACTTGTTCAAATAGAAAAGTTCTTGTTAGGAAAAGAAAAGGGTTTACATAAATCTAAAGGATTTAACCTTTGGATAGAGGGTAGATGCCTTAACAGGATCAACCCATGTGAGATTATAGTTGAATTTATACTATGTTCCTTATGTTTGAAAGAACTAAGGGATAAGTTACTCATTTAGGTTGAGAAACTAATGGGTAAACTATAGAATTCAATTACTCTTGCAATAAGAATTGTTCATTGGGAATCCAAAATAGTTCACAACCCTAGCTGCTTAAGCATCTTGGTAACCATAACTCTAGTTTGACTTCTCTTATATAATTACTATTTAGCAATATAACCTATAGTTAGATTACTTTCTGTGACAAATATTTGAATATAATTGATAAATCAAAATTCCCCTCTATTTTGGAATCTTCAATCAATAGTCTAGTAGAAACCATAATACTTAGTGAACATAGTATTCCCTATGGGATTTGACAGCCAACCTAGTTGGGTTCTATATTTACAGTAACCATTTATGCTCTCTAATGAGAGTTGTAATTTTGGTGTATCAGGAAGGCAAGGGTGAAAAAGTTTGTGAAAATAAAACCAGGGAGGATGTCCATTCAAGAGCATGAGTTGAAATTCCATCAATTATCAAGGTATACTCCCGAGATGGCTTCTAGCATGAGGGATAAAATGCATAAGTTTGTCTTGAGATTATCCCAAGAGTTAGTCCTTGAGAGAAAAACGACCTTGTTGATTAAAAACATGGATATTTATAGGTTGATAATTTATTTGCAACAAGTGAAAAAAGAGAAAAAAAAGCAAGTTGATCTTAGTGAGAGCAAGGAAAAAAATTTAGGACTTCTGAGAATAGTAGTGGTGATGGTTGTAAGTGGGGGGAGTTGAAGTTCTTTCTCCTCGGCTAATATTCGCTCTTCTTACATGATGTTTTGAGGTGATCATCAAACTTAGTTTAGTGGTGAGTCCCAGGAATAGTATGGATAATTCATAGATAGTGGTGCCCAATTGGCTCTACCCGCCCTCCATCCAGAATTTATAGTCAGAGTCATCATAGTCAGTATAAGAAAGAGAGAAACAGATATTTCCATTGTTATTAGATTGGACATATGCAATATGATTTCCTTCTATAGTAGCTTATTAGTCCAACAGGACCTTATTACTACTCTATCTACTTCCACATCAAAGGGTACTATGTATGTCTCTGCTTCTATTTCTGGCACCAGTGCTGGCCGAAACTGCTTGTATGCACTTGCTATTCGCTAGGATTCTGAGGCATCTCCTGATGTTTTCATGAGTATGTTGAGGCTTTTCTCTAGTGATGTGTATTATTTTCTTGATCCAATGTCTACTCTTTATTATATGATATCATATGTTGCTGTGCATCTTAATTGTGGTCCCAAGAGTCTGTCTATTCCCTTTTCTATTTCTACCCTAGTTGGAGCCCTTATGGTTGTTACAAGGGTCTATAAGGGGTGTGTTATATTGGTTGGTGGTAGGGATACTCTTGAAGTCTTGATAGAGTTGGACATGGTTGATTTTGATGTCATTCTGGAGATGTATTGGTTGCATTCTTGCTATGCTTCTTTAGATTTTTGGACCTATAGGGTCATATTCTGATTCACTAATGAGTGGGTCATTTTATGGAAAAGTGGTTCCCTGGTGCCAAAGGGTAGGTTCATCTCTTATATAAAGGCCCAAAAGTTGATTTTAAAGGGGTGTTTGTATCATTTGGTCTGAGTTAAAGATTCTAGCTCAAAAGAGCCTTCTCTAGAATCCATTCCCATGCTTAATGAGTTTCCCAAGGTGTTTCCTGATGGTCTTTCCGGTGTTTCTCCAAATAGGGAAATGATTTTGGGATTTATCTTGTCCCCGACAGTTGTATGATTTCTATCCCTCCTTATAGAATGTCTTCGGTGGAGCTAAAATATCTTAAGAGCAATTGGAAGGCCTGTTAGATAAATATTTTATCCGCACTAGTATGTCTCCTTACGGTGCTACTATATTGTTCATGCATAAAGAGGATTGTTCCTTTTGTATGTTTATTACTTATCATTAGTTGAACAAAGTGACTGCAAAGAATAAATATGCTCTTCCCAGGATCAATGATTTATCTTATCAACTTTAGGGTATGAAGTATTTCTCTAAAATTGATCTTAGATCGGGTTATCATTAGCTTAAGATTAGGGAAGCGAACATCCCTAAGATAGCCTTTAGAATCTGGTTGGTCACTATGAGTTTCTTGTCATGTATTTTGGGTTGAACAATGCCCCGATAACATTCATGGACTTGACGAATAGGGTCTTTTCTTCATTCTTGGACATGTTTTTCATTGTCTTCCTTGATGATATCTTAGTCTACTCTAAAAGTGAGGCGGATCATTTAGATTACCTTTGTTCCGTGTTGGAAACTTTTAAGGATCATTATTTGTATACCAAGTTATACAATTGTGAGTTTTGCTTGAAAGCAGTAGCTTTTCTTGGTCATGTTATCTTTAGTGAAGGGATCGTGGTAGATCCCCAAAAGGGCGCGATGGTTAAGAAGTGGCCTAGACCTTTGACTCCAATTAATATTCGAAGCTTGTTAGGTCTAACCAGTTACTATAGAAGATTTGTGGAGAGTTGTAAGACCCCATAAAATCCTAAGTCTAGAATTCAGCTCATTTGGCTTTACAAGCCTCAAGACTTAGCAAATTTTGATAAAGTTCAACACTTAGTCTCATTTTAGACCTCCAAACTTTGGGGATTTATTTAACAACCTTCTTGACCTTCGTTTTTGAATTTCTAAGTTGCGTTGTGATGGGTCAAGGTCGTAGTACATCTCGGGTAAGTTTCAGAATTTTTCAGATAGCATAAGGGCGAGTTTGGATGTGCAAAATAGTAGCTCGAGGCGATAAGCCCACGTCACCCCAGCTAGAGCAGTGCTATAATCCAGGCGCTGCCTGGTGGATCGCAGGCTATAGGCCAGGCACTGCCTGGTGCATAGTGGGCTATAAGCCAGGCACCGCCCACTGGATCGCCCCAGGCCAAAATCCTGCATTGCAACTCCACGTCCTTAAGGGAATTTCGGTCAATTTCCATCCACATATAAGTCCTAAACATGGGATTGAGGCCCCAAATCAGTTCTTTACATTACTTTTTGTAAGAATTCACTCAAGAACTACTAAGAACAAGTCTAGTGTTCAATTGGGGGTTTCAAGTTCTAAGAAAATTCAATTGTAAATTTCATGAATTCATAATCTAAGGTCTGCAGAGTGTTCATCCATGGATTCCTTTTGTCCATGGAGTTCAAGAATCAACCTTTAAATACAAATTCATAAATGTTTTATGGTGATGTGATTGTATTCATGTTGGTTGTTGTTGTTTGTGCCATAGAGTAGTAATTTGATGAATTTTCATGAAGGTTATGATCATGTAGTTGGAGCCCTTGAATTTCGGTGGTTCAATGTGGTGTAAATTTGTTAATACACCTATGCCTTAAAGAGTGCATGCAAGCTGTTTGATAAAATACTTAGCATGTTATAAACCAAGTTTTCATGGCTCAATAGTACTTAAATGACAATCTCATGATAACCCTTATAATTTGATATGAATTCTGTGCTCTATGCTTTATGGTTCCACATGAATTTTCACGTTATTGTTATGCGATTATGGGTGTGGTATGGAATAAGCATGATATTAAAGCTCAGCAAGTATATAAATGATGTATGAAATTCCCTTTCTATGTATAAGATGTTGAGAAACATGATTAGTATGAAATCCCTTACTTATGATATTATGAATTGTGGACTCCAATCTTGTGATCAAGTCATGTCATGTGTGTCAGTTTCCTTCTATCGAGTCCTGGGGGTATTTGTACCCAAAAAATATAGTTGTGTGCCTAGAGCCATGTCATGTTTCAGGATATCTGAACTCAAGCCATGATTCAGTAGAATTCAGTCAGTCAGTTGACTTAGGAAAACCTCATGATCTTAGTCGTTATCAAATATCAGTAGTATTTTGGCAGTCAATGGAATCCAGTCAGCTCAATACATGTTTAGTTAGTTATTCATGTTTAGTCTCTTTAGATGGGAGTAGAAGTTATCACCGAGTGAACTCAAGGATGGGAACACACATTGCTAGATGAAGGTGTGATTCTTAGCAGTCATTCTTGTGTTTCAAAACTATGTAGCCTGCATAGGTTGAGATATCAATACTGTCAGATGAAGGTTGATGAGGTGGCTTAGCACTGTCAGATAAGGGCCCCTCCATTCTCTTTTGGGACACTGTCAGATGAGGGTTACCCGCAATTGTATTTACTAGTGGTGCGGTATTGACACCCTTCCAGTCAGGGCAGAGATTGGACCCCTGGTTTGCCATAATGGCACCTATGGGCCATGTCGGTTAAACAACTGCCTCCCACAGTTTCAATATCAGTCTCAATAAAAGAACTCAGATAGTTTGTCAGATTTTAGTATATTAGGACTGTCAGATACAGTCAAATTCAGTTCCTAGGGTACGAGTTAGGGTACGCCTACTTAATGAGTCATATGGGGGAGTCATAACCCGGTATGAGGTCGTTTTTCAGCTTTTAACTAAGGGCCTTATGTTTATTTCCCATGCCTAAAACCATAAATGCTCTTACTATATAAGTGTGTGTATCCCCCTAAAAATCTATTTTGATAAATCAAACACCCTAAAACTCTCTCTCTAGCTCATCTTTGGAAGATTTGAAGCTAGTGTTTTAAGGGTGTCTTTCAAAAGGCAAAGTGAAGTCAATATTCTTGGTAATTCATCTTTTCAAGGCATGTACCTCTTCCCTTCTAAAAATAAATCTAAACCCATGTATTTCACACTTGGATTAGTAAGTGTACTTGGTGTTTTTTTAATCAAATGAAAAGAGTTTTGTTGCGTAATGATGAGTAATGATGATTCTTGCTTAGACTTATGTTTACACATGTTATTGATGGTAGTTTGAACATGTGAATACTTGTTATATATGGTCTAACATGTGGGTCTTGAGTAACCCTAGTCTTGATGGTTTCTACTATGAAATTGGCCTTGGTAAAGGCATACATAAGGTGTTTGTGATAATGTCCAAGTAAAATGTATAGTTACATGGGATGAGGTTGTGAACTAGGGAAATTTCCCAAGATGTATGAATGATTGATAAATGATATTATGAAGGTAAAATGAGCCATGTATTGTGTAGTTGATGACCTCAATGGCTTGATGAATAGAAAGGGAGTTAAAGTCCTTAACATGAATTATGTGTGGAACTAAATTGTGGTATATAATCGCTAATGAAATATGAATGGTTTGTAAGGTTCTTGAGGACCATTATTTCAATTATATGATGATTTTAATTAAGCATTGGTCTATTTAAATGGTTGAGCAATGAAGGCTCCCATGAGGAACATGCGGTCATGTATGATGTTGAATTGGCTAAATGGATTAAAGTCCTTATCTGTGGAATTAAATTGTATTTGGATGCACGAAACAAGGGTTAGAGTCTCAATGTCGACTAATGATAATCATGATGGCTTGAGGATAAAGTCCCTTGTTGGATAAAATCGCTTATGGTTAAAGTACCTTGCATAATAAGATCTCATGAGGTCAAAATGCCTCACAAAATAAATTGGCTTAGGGTTAGATTCCCCAATCTAATATGGTATGATGTTAGTGTCCCTTTCCAAATATATGAGCATGTGGTTTGAGTCCCTTGCCTGCAAGAATGTGTGTGATTGGTTAGAGTCCCTCACATAAGTAGATGTGTATGTGGTTAGAGTCCCTTACTTGATGATATATAGATATTGTTAGAGTGCTGTGCATAAAGAGAAATGCTTGATTCCATAAATGTGGAAGGTTGGAGTCCTCCATTACATGTATGATGAATGAGTGCTTCCAAAGTATTGAGAAATCTTATCCTTTTGATTAACATGTGATATGTCAATATATATAGATAAGGTTATGAATATGAATAAGGTTATGAATATAATTGATGATATATTTTTTATTGTTGAATACTGATGCTATTTTATCCTTATCCTTGAGTTACATGCTAGTGTGCCAACCACTAACCATCTTCGGATACTATGTCCCCATGTGACATTGGGGATGGTGCATCATTTTCTCTTCTTATGCAGTGATTAGGTGATCGAAGTGGTGCATGTTTTGACTATGGAGTGGTGAGCTTACTTAGTTTGGAAGACATTCCTTCTTGGTCCCCTATCTTTAGACCTAGTCTTATTTTGTCATGGTTTTGCTATTGTCCAAGGCTTGTCTCGTCATATATATTTCTAAACTTTGATTTGTATAGAGGTATTATGGATGACTGTGGACTTGGGTTTATTGGTTCGTTTATTGATATTTATGAAATTATTAGACATTGTTTTAGTTATAAGTTGTAGTATGCTTTCCACTATCTTATTATATAGTTGGGATTCACCTGACCCATGTGATTGATAAGATAATTATGATGGGTTATCAGGCAACCTTAGATTCATGTGGGGTTGAGGTGCCCATATAACATAGCCTTGTTTCGAGCCATGCCAATGCCTCTAGATCGTGATATTGATTTTATTATTGATATTGCGTCGGGCACCAAGCCTATTTCCATTCCACCCTATAATTTGGCCTCAATTCAGTTGAAAGATATGAAGGTACATTAATAAAATTTGTTGAGTAAGGGGTTTAATATACCTAGTGTATCCCTTTGGGCTGCGCTAGTCTTGTTTGTGAAGAAAAAGGATGGTTTTATACGGATGTTCACTAATTATAGGTAGTGAACAAAGTGAAAACTAAGAAAAAGTATTCTTTTTCTCGCATTAGTGAACTGTTTGACCAACTTTAGGTTGATTTAGTTTTTTTAAGATTAGTTTGAGATTTGGTACCATCTATTGAAGATTAGATCTATGAATCTTCCTAAGATATATTTTTGGATGTAATACAGTCATTATGAGTTTGTGGTCATGTCCTTTAGGTAGACTAATACTCCAACAATGTTTATAGAGTTGATGAATTGGGTATTTAATCATATCTCAACTCCTTTGTGATTGTGTTTATAGATGACATCTTGCTCTATTCCAAGAGTGAGGTTGATCATGTGAAACATTAAAGGATTATGCTTCAAATGTAACATGATAAGGAGTTATATACTATGTTTTCTAAGTATGAGTTTTGGTTGGATTCTATCTCTTTCTAGGGTTATGTAGTAACGAAGGATGGTATTATAGTTGATATGGCCAAGATTATGGTAACTCGTAACTGGGCTAGGACTACTCCTCCTACAAAAATTTAGAGTTTTGTTGGCTTAATAGGTTATTATTTATATTTTATAGAGGGTTTTGTCTATTATGAAACTTTTGATAAAGTTGACTTAGAACAAGGTGGTTTTCCAATGGTCGGATGCATGTGAGAAGAGTTTCCAAAAGCTTAAAAAGGTTGACTTCATCTTCGATTTTGACTTTACCCAAGGATGGTATGGGTTTTATCATGTTTTGTGATGCTTCTAATGTTGGTTTAAAAGTGTTGTCGAGAAAAAAGGATAAGGTGATTGCTTATGTCTCTCATTAGTTGAAACCTCATGAGAGAAATTACACTACCTCCGACTTGGAGTTAGAAACCATAGTGTTTATGTTGAAGTTGTGTCATCATTACTTTTATGGAGTGCCTTGTGATATATCCTCGAACCATCATAGACTTTATTACTTCCCCAAACTGTGAGACCATAATATAAGGCAACATTATTAGCTTGAGTTGCTTAAGGATTATGACATTAATTGTTTATATCATCTGAGAAAAGTTAATGTGGTTGCAGATGGCTGGAGTTGAAAGCTAACTAGTATGGGGAGTTTAGATTATGTCTTGACCCAGGAGTGTCCTTTATCCTTGGAGGTTTAGTCTTTAGCTAACCAAATGGTTATACTAGAAAATTTGATATTGAAGAATGTTTTATTCTTTGTTAATTCTAGATCTTTATTCATGGAGAAAGATTCGATCTTACCATTTTAATAAAAATAGTTTAAGGGTGATTCAGGAAAAGGTATTGAGTGGAAAGACTAAGAAAGCCTCTCTTGATTCTGATGATGTATTGAGGATTGCTAGCCGATTTTGTGTGCTGATTTTCATAGATTATGTGAAATTGATTTTAGAGGAGGCTTATTGATCTAGGTATTCTATCCATCTAGGTGTGACCAAGATGTTTCATGATTTGAAGTAACTTTACTAGTGGGGTGGTATAAAGAAGGATGTGGTGGATTTTTTAGCTCATTACATGTGTTGTCAGTAGTTGAAGGGCGAGCATCAAATACTAGGTGATTTATTTCAGAGATTCCCTATTTCTAAGTTGAAATAAGAGCTAATTACTATGGACTCTGTGCTATGTTTCCTTGTACTTCTTACAGCTCTAACAATATTTGGGTCTTTGTGGATTAGTTGACCAAGTCAGCTTATTTCACCCCTATTCAAATCTTCTTAAGTGTTGAGAAGTTGGCCCATATCCATATTTATGAGATTGTTCATCTTTATGGGGTTATTAAGACTATTATTTCAGGCAGAGGCTCAGTGAACACTTCTAGCTTTAGTAGACCTGTTAGAAGGATTTGGGTACTCAGGTTGACCTTAGCACAAATTTCCACCCTCAGATAAATAGTTAGTAATATTAAACTATTAGTGTTTTGGAGGATATGCTCTATAACTACGTGGTGGATTTTAGGGGTCAGTTGGAGCAACATTTGACATTGGTGGAGTTTGCTTATAATAATAGCTACCATTTGAGAATTGATATGGCCTATTTTGAGGTATTGTATGGTAGGCATTATTGATCCTCTGTTGTTTGGTTTGAGACTTTAGAGGCTATATCCCATGGTATCGATTTTCCTCGCATGTCCTTAGATAGTGTTTGGGCGGTTCCAAATTGGCTTTGAGTGGCTTAGAGTATGCATAAGAGTTATGCAAACCATAGGCTATATGCCTTGAAGTTTGGGATTATTGATGGAGTCTTCCTTCTTGTGTCTCCCATGAAGGGTGTGGCGAGGTTTTGAAAGAGGGGAAAGTTTAGCTCCCCATATATTAGGCCATTTGAGATTCTTCAGACTGTTGGGGAGGTTGCTTGTGAGTTTCCCTTACCTCTAGACTTTTTAACTGTTCATATAATTTTTCATGTGTCTATCCTTTGGTGCTATATTCGAAATCAATCTTATGGGATTTGTTAGGATTTAATTCAGTTTGATGAGAAGTTAACCTTGATTGAAGAGCCTGTATCCATTTTATCCAGGATGTGAGATGA
The DNA here is from genome assembly GCF_002878395.1 of Capsicum annuum. Classification (NCBI taxonomy): domain Eukaryota; kingdom Viridiplantae; phylum Streptophyta; class Magnoliopsida; order Solanales; family Solanaceae; genus Capsicum; species Capsicum annuum. The sequence continues at coordinate 117,766 of NW_025891183.1, forward strand.
ACGTAGTCTAGAGATATTCCTGGGATCCTGGCTCAATGGACACATCATCCTTTTTAAGAGGCTTCTTGAGAGGTCAAGTTAGACATGCATAGTAGTTACCCTTAGCTTTTTATCAATTCAGGTATTTTCTTGCCTTTAGTTTGAGGATAAACTAGATTTTTAGTGGTGGTGCTGTAATGACCTGAGTTTTTGAATCTTTTATTCTCATGTTTCTTGACTATTTTTCCCTTCCCCATAGTTTTTACATGTTGATTTTGATCTTTGTGGAAGCTTGCCACAGTTCTCGATACAATCAAGAATGAGTAGTGCACATTGGTGTTTTTAGAGGCTTGCAAAGCCATATAGTGGACATTTTTCAAAATTTATTGTTTTGAGTGTTGTATGGTAAAACAGACTACGCAAACTAATCTTGGTGTCAAATTTGGGTTAGTAGTAGGGTTGATTTCGTTTTGCGCTTGTTATATCTCTTTTTGACCCTTTTATTGGAAAATAGTAAAATAGGGTCTCTAGGGGTTAATTTATTGATAACAAACTTATTATAAAATTCTGATATCATCATTAAGTATGCAAAATCAAAATTAGACCATAGCATATATAGTTCATCTCGATGGGAACTCAAATCTTAAGTGAGCGGGGCTTGGTAGGCTTGCACCAATGTCAATATCAGCTGATATCTGGTGCAACTGCTTTAGCAGGCCAAGGTCACTTGTATCATTTATTTAATGGCCAGTCATCGCTTAAGACGTAGACACGTTAGTAGCCTGGTACTTCTTTAGTCGTAGTCTCTTAAGCGACAACCACTGTATATAACTGTTTTCTCAACTTTCCAGCATTTTGGACCTTTGAGCTTTGATTTGGGCTATTCTTGAGGGTTTCCTCACCATTTGATCTTGGGTAAGCTCTAATACCTTATTACATTTAATTTGCATGAATTTTATCATCTGAAACTCCTTTAAATCATGATTTTAAAATGGAAAATCAGAATTTTTACTGGTAAATTTAAAAAGGGCTTGTCTTTATTTTGGAACCCATTTTAACCTATTTTTGCACAGGTTTTTCCTATAAATCCTATTACCTTGTGGAATGTGTTTTTAAAATATGATTTTAGTTTTACCCCTCTCTTTTTCGAACTAATTTTGGCCTCGGTTGAATATGTGCAATAAGGGTATCATTACCTTTCTTTTAACACACAGATGCTATATTTGAATGTTGTAGTTGATTTTGAGGTTGTTTGCCAGGGGATGGCTTTGTGTTGAAGAACTTTAGATTGGGATTTTGTCATTTTAAGGTAGGTTATGGATTAAGTTTTTTCAAATGAGCTGGGTAGTTAATGTATAAGTAAAACATCCTATGGGCTGGGGAAAATAACAATGGGATTTATATTTTAAATTAGTCATACTATTGTGTGCCTATCTTAGGGCTTATATGTTGTTGTTGATGACTTATGATATATGATATATGATATTGTGTGTTTCCCCTATGGGGGCTTTATTTGATATCATTTTCCTTATTTGCGCATTGGAGTGCCTTTATTCTAGTTATGATGCTTGTGCAGTTGCTTATTTTTTCAATATAGGACTTATTGAGCATCGCTTGCTTTTATCATGATAAGATACCTGAGTTAGGGGTTGATATGATATTAATGAGGTCTTGCTTGCATATTTGTTCTAATGGTACCTAATAGGAGTTGATAATCATGAACTGCAGACATATTAAGTTATTTTTTAGTCTCACATGTATATAAATATTCTATGTTTGATAGATCGGATATCATCATTTGAGTTGACTATGAGCATTATATCTTTATTTCATGCATATATATGTTGATGAGATATTGGTACCTCTAGGAAACACTATCTTTTAAAGGAAAATGAGATAGTTTTATCAAAAACCCTCTGTATGAACATGAGCTAGAGAGGTGAGTTGAGATTGAGGTTAAGAATGAGATATGAGATACAATATATGGGATGTGAACCCCCATGGGTCCTATCTAGTAGTTGTGAGCTCGGTAGGTGTTTACAGAAAGTCATTCAACGAGTTTCCAATTATATTTGTGAAATGAGATAAAATATATGGGTTGCAAACCCCCATTTGTCCTACCAAATAACTGTGAGCTAGGTGAGTTTATATGGAATGTCATGCAATGGCTTTCATCATTCATCCATCCATAACGCATTACATTGTATTTACACTCATAATTTGCATATTTTTCATAGTTTCCCTGACTTATGTCTGGTTTTCATGTATTTATGCATTATATATCTGTGTTGTTGTAGTTTCTGTGTGCTTATATATGTTTGAACTATTAGTTGAGATGATGTGAGCAATCATTTGGGACTTTTATATTTGCAGGTCATGTGCTCATACTACATTTTGCTTATCTTATTTCCTGCTTTTCTCTGTTGACCTATAATACATACTAAATTCAAGTGGATTATACTCACTCCTGCTCTACACTTTTTGTGTACATCTTAGTACGAGCACTCCTCATGGTAGTTGATTTGTGTTTTTGGCGATTATGATTGAGGTACTGGGTTTCTCTACAGATCAGAGCCGACACCTTGGCCCTCTTCTTATATTATTATGTCTTTACTTATTTTCAGAGACAAACTTCATATCTATATTTACTCTGATTATTTATTACATGCTCTACACTTTGACTTTATTTCTTGGGGTTCTATGTTATGTTTTCATATTTAACTTCTATGCTATTTGGGCTAGGACCAAGGTAGAGGCATGTGATGCTATTATTATAGGTATCATCTTGGTTTGCTATAGATTTTATTCCATAATATTTAACCCTAGTCAACTCTCTCCCATGTATCTATATTTTTTTTCTGGTTTAGATGCTGCATGTGAGCCGTAGTCGGTCTCTTCATATTTGTACCCCTGTAGGACATTCTTTAGTGATGGGTTGGGTTCAACGATCTTGTGTGGTTACTGATGATGGGTGATTTTTCCACTCATACTCACTAATAAATTATGCACATTAACTTGTTTTGAATAAATGAATGAGTCATATTGGTGATAAAATGCACTAATATTCACTCTTTGCAGGCATAGAGTTGAGGAGATCAAAAGTTGTGGATTGGAGCTAAAAATGATAAAAAAAAGGAGCAAAAAAGAGTGCAATTGAAGACCTAGACTACATCAACCTTAGTTACCATGACCGCGGTCCTTAATCCATTGTTGTGGCCAGTCAAGACGGTCAATATAAAGAGGTCACAACACACAACCATGATCATATAGACGTGGTCGCAGACAGTCATATGTGATCGCGGTTCAGTGGGAATATGCCTAGGGGCAGATCTGTAAAAGTACTTAGATGAATCCCAAACCATATATAAGCAAGAACCCTTTCTTCTTTGGGAATTGTTTACCTCATAACAAATTTTGATTTGAGAAGAAGAAACCCTAGTTGGGCAAGTGTGTAACTACTCTTAGAAGCTTTATTTCTTAGTGATTTTGTGAAGAATGAATGTCTTGGATAATCCTCATGGTATATTTCTCTTTACTTTCTTCATGAGTAGCTAAGTAATTTAGTCTTGGGATTATGTTAAACTAGAGTGTAATTATGTGTAGGTATTGTTATGTTTGCATGGATTTTAAATGTTGAGTATGGATTCCACCATTGCTTGAACTTATGGGTTTGAATTTGATAGGGGAAAACCCTAAATCTCCAAATGGGTTTGCTGGGTGAAAGCTCCAAACTCTAGAAACCGTTTATCATCCTCGAAAGAGGGATAATGGATTACATTATGTAACCCATAACATCCTTAAAAGAGAGTTATAGGGGGATAAGGCAATGTTGGACAATTGAGCCTACGGTTTACTACCTTTTTCAATCTTAGAAATAAGTGTATTGGGAATGTAAATAATGTCAAGAGCATTGTCCTAGAAATAGGGATGCTTGATTGAGGTTTTGGGTGATTATAAAAAATTTCACACTTGTTAGGTTCTTGAAAGAGCCAATGAGTGAAATAGTTGAGGTTTTTATAAAGATTGACCCCAATGATATTCGACCTAGCTATCCTTTAGTTAACAACTAAATTCCATGTTGAACCAACAGCAACCCAACATGCGTTACCTTTAGGTAGGCATAACCCCAGGATTTCCCCAAGCATTATTGCTTAAAACAAAAGTGTAATTTCTTGATCATTTTCTAAATATTGTACGAAAAGTTTCCAACCAAATCCCTCACTTTATTTTACATTTAATATCATTCTGAGTAAACTTGTAGTAATTTGAGCATCCATAAATTTTGAAGTCTACAACTCACTTCTTGAGATTCGAACCCAAATTAAGTTGGGTTACTTGACAACGACCGCCTCACCCTTAAATTATGGGAGTGAGTTGAGCGTTATTAGTTACCTTTGTGAGATGTGAGGCTTCAGTAGACATAATAGTCATATATATGATTGATTTCAATAATATCTTTGGTATGGATTGGTTATCTCTTTATCACATTATTTTACATCGTTATGTCAATACTGCGACCTTAGCTGCACTGGGTATGCCACTATTTTCTTAAAAGGTATGCTTAATTTAGGCTCGAAGGGTGTTATATCTTTTCTAAGTGCTCACTGTATGATGGAGAGAGAGTGTTTTTCTTATTTAGCTCTTATTTGTAATACTAGTGCTACCTCATTGCTTTCTATAGATTCTATTCAAGTTGTTCATGAGTTCATAGATACATTTCCTATGAATTCACCTGGTATGCCATAGGATTGTGATATTGATTTTTTTATTGACGTTGAGCCAGACACCAAGCCTATTTCCATCCCCCCCAATAGGATGGCCCCAACCTAGTTAAAGGATATGAAGGAGCAGTTGTGGATATCCATTGATTATAGGTAGTTAAACAATGTGACGATTACGAATAAGTATCCTCTTCCTCATATTTATGAACTGTTTGACCAGCTTCAGGGTGCTTTGATGTTTTTTTCAAAATTAATTTGAGATTCAGGTATGTTTAGCTGATGATTAGAGCTTTGGATGTTCTAAAAGACAACTTTTCAGGCTTGATACAATCATTTTACATTTATGTTCATGTTTTTCATATTGTCTAATGCCCCAGATGCGGTCATTGAGGTGATGTATCGGGTATTTTGACTGTAACTCTGCTCTTTTGTGATTGTATTTATAGTTAACATCTTGGTTTATTCCAAGACTGAGGTCGACCATGTGAAGAATTTAAGGATTATACTTCAAAGGTTGCATAATAAGAAGTTCTATGCTATGTTCTTTTAAGTTTGTGTTTTTGTTGGATTTATCTCTTTCTTGTGTCATGTGGTGACTAAGAATGGAATTATAGTTGATCCGACCAAGATTACTGTGATTTGTGACTGGGCTAGACCTAATTTTCCTACTGATATTTAGAGTTTTGTTAGTTTGGTAGGTTATTATATGCATTTTGTAGAGGGTTTCTCATCTAATATGGCTCTTTTGACCAAGTTAACTCATAAAATGGTGATTTTTCTATTGTTGGATGCAGATGAGAAGAGCTTTCAAAATCTCAATGATTTGTTGACCACAAATCTTATTCTGACTTTACCCAAGGAGGGTATGGGTTTTACTATGTTTTGTGATGCTTCTTGTGTTAATTTCGGTAAGATGTTCATATAGGATAGTAAGGTGATTTCTTATACCGCTTGTGTAAGACCCCGCAAAATCATTGCGTCCGAATTCAGTTCTGTTGGCTTTACAAGACTCAAAGACTTAGAAATTTACATAAGTATTCAACACTTAGTCTCATTTTAGACCTGCAAACTTCGGGAATTTATTTGACGACCTTACCGACATTCGTTTATCGATTTCAGTTGCGTTGTGATAGGGCAAGGTTGTAGTACATTTCGGGTAAGTTTCAAAATTTTTGGAATCCGTTTAGGGCTCGTTTGAATTTCAAAACAGTAGCAGCGGGTGATCTACAGGCGTCTCCCGCCCTATAGAAGTGCTATAAGACAAGCACCGCCTGGTCTACCACGGTGCACTAGAGTAGGCGCCGCTTGCTAAACTCTGGTGCTCCACCCATTTTCAGCATTAAACTTCCTTGTTTCTAAGGGTATTTTGGACATTTTCCCTACCCTATATATAGTCTTTAACACGGTATTTGGGTCCAAAATCACAAAAATATACTAGTTTTGTTGAAATCCTCTCGAGAAATATCAAGAACAAGTTTAGGGTTTAATTGGGGGCTTCCAATTTCAAGCTTATTTCACTACAATTTTCACGGATTACTATTCTAAGGTATGCGTAGTGTTCATCTATGGATTCAATTCGTTCATAGAGCTCAAGAATCATGCTTTTAAATGTTATATTTTAAACTTTTTGGTGATATGAACATGTACTTGTTGATGATTGTTGTTTAAGTTTCATGATGATATCTAAGGATGTTTTCATGAAATATATGTGGTTGTTGGTTGAAAATCATGAACATGGGGTGGTTTGATATAATGCAAGTATGAAATCCACCTATTCCTTAAAGAGTGGATGAAGGTGTTTGATAAAATGCCTAAGATGCTATAAATCCATATTTTACATGATTCCATGATATCTAAATGACAAGTCCATGTTAGCTATACACTTCAATATGAATGTCCATGCTATTTATGTGTTCTTATGGTGTTATCTTGAAGCATCTAAGATAATGGAGATATGAATTACATATAGAAAATATGTCCATGTTTTTCCTATAATGTTTGAGATGTTGAATAAACCCATGAAGTATGCTATCCCCTACTTATGATATTGTCAATTGTGGACTACAATCTTGTGATCAAGTTATGTCATGTGAGTCAGTTTCCTTCTATCGAGTCCTGGGTGTATTCGTACCCGAAAATGATAGTTGTATGCCTAAAGCCATGTCATGTTTCATGATATCCGAAATCAATCTATGACTCCATAGAATTCAGTCAGTCATGTGACTCAGGAAAGCCTCATGATCTCAGTCAATTATCAGATAGCAACAGTGTTTTATCAGTCAACAGAATTCAGTAAACTCAGTCCACGTATAGTCAGTTATTCATGTTCAGTCTCTTCAGATGGGAGTAGGAGTTAGCACCGAGTGAACCCAAGGATGGGAACTCACCTGCCAGTTTAGGGTGCGGTTCTTAGTAGCAGTCCTTGTGTTCTAGAACTACATAGCCAGTGTAGGTTGAGATATCTTTTTGTTAGTTTAGGGTTGATGAAGTGGCTTAACCTATCATTTTAGGGTTCCCACCATTCTCATTTGGAGTACTTTCCAGTATAGGGTTCTCACAGCTGTCTTTACCAGTGGCGCGGTATTGACACCCTTCCAGTCGGGGTAGAGATTGGACCCTAACTTAGCCATATGCGCTAGTGGGGCATGTCGGTTAAACCAGTACCTCCCACAGTTTTAGTATCAATCTCAGTAAAAGAAATCAGATAGTTCTTCAGATTTTAGTATATCAGGACTGTCAGATACAATCAAACTCAGTTACAGTACGAAATTCAGATAGTTCCATTAGATTCAGGACTATTCGAATAGTCGCCCATGTTATCAGATTTGTAACATCAGTCATTATTAGTTATCAGTAAACCATGTATTAGATTACAGATTTAGCTATCTCGCATTCACGGTCTTAGTTTCTATGTATGCATGTCTGCACTCTCACGTTCATATCAGTCAATCAGTTATCGTTGCTCATGCATGAAACTTTTTTTATTTATCCTACCTCACTCGTATACTCAGTACTTTTAGAAGTACTGATGCATTTGCGCTATGGTGCTTTCTTTTTATGTTACACCATAGGTCCAGATCCACGAGTTCCAGATCAGCAATAGCTATTCAGCCGTAGTGTTACAGTGAGTCCTCTTCCATTGGAGGATGATATTATTTAATTTATTTATTTATTTTTCAATTTATTTTTATGGAGTTAGTTGGAGACATGTTCCTTCAATTCCTTATTCATACTATATTAGAGGCTTTTTAGATTTACTGTCAGATTCAGATTTACTGTTTTGATTTAGATTTAGTTGTTTTGGGTATTCATTACCCCACGAATGGATGATATTTCTTCAGTTGAACCTTATGGCCTACATGTTCATGTTTTCCGCGTATTATATGTATATATTATGCAGTAGACAGGTACAAATATCACTCATGTGTTAGATTATGGTCCTTCGAGGTTATGAGCACCGTGTAGCGTTCCAATTCAGATAATTGGGGCGTTACAAACTTGGTATCAGAGAATAAGGTTCAATAGAGTCCTAGGAAATCTGAAAGCCGTATCTAGTAGAGTCTTTTACATGGGTGTGTTGTGCGCTATATTTATGTATAGGAGGCTATAAGATGTTTTAGGAATAGTTTCCCTTTTTTCAATTTCATGCCATGCTAGTGAGCATAATCTCATGTTAAACTCTCAGCCTAATCCGTTCTTGTCTAATTTCAAACTATGGCCCCAAAGAGATGAAACCAGCTAGCTCCTCACCCCCAAGATCCTTTGGGCGAACATGTTTCCCATGCAGAGTTTAGAGCTGCATTCACCATACTTGTTCAGTTTGTGACTGTCCAGAACGAATGAACACCAGTTATTCCGGCTAATCCAATGGTCAACTCAACCGTAGCTAGGATTTGGGACTTTACCCGAATAAACCCTCCATCTTTCCACGGGTCTAAGTCTGATGAAGACCCTCAGGAGTTCATTGAACAAGTTCAGAAGGTCATTGATATCATGGGTGTTACTTTTATTGAGAGTGCTAAGTTAGCCGCATACCAGTTTCAAGATGTGGCTAATTCTTGGTATAAATAATGGAAGTCTGATAGGGTAGACGATGCAGGTTCTTTTGAGTGGAAGGAGTTTCTCACGACTTTATTAGACAGATTCTTTGCCCAAGTGCTGATGAAAGCCAAATTTCTTTAGTTTATTAGCCTCAAGCAGGGATATTTGACAGTTAGGAAGTATTCTCTCAGATTTACTCAGCTAGCCAAGTATGCCCCTCATGTGGTTGCAGATAATAGGGCTAAGATGAGCAAGTTCGTGTCAGAGGTGAATGATAGCATAGTGAATGAGTGTAGGTCTGCGATGCTAAATAGTGATATGAACTTAGCTAGGCTCATGACCCATGCCCAACAGATAGAGGAGCAGAAGGTTAGGACTATGGAGAGGCAGAACAAGAGAACAAGATCAAGTAGTTTCAGTTTTGCTCAGCCCAAGTTAGAGGGAGAAAACTATTTGCAATTTCATCCCAAGTCATCAGTTCCAGTTCAGTCTTCACCTAGTTCCCCAGCACCTATATTCAGAGGTAGAGCACAAGGCTCTAACTCTCAGGGTAGTTTCAGCAGTGCCCGTACTAATCCCCTATGACAGACTTGTGGTAAGAACCACAAGGGTGTTTGCAGATCTAGTAGTGATGTTTGTTTTGGTTGTGGCAAACCAGGCCATAGCATTAGAGAGTGTCCGCAGTCTGTTCCCTAGGGTCAGCAGGGTCGTTCCACAGTTCAATGTGGTCGCCCAAATCAGCAAGGTGTCTCTTCCAGTGGGCAACACCCAAACAGACTCTATGCTCTTTAGACCTAATAGGATAAGGAATATTCTCCTGATGCTGTTACTTGTATGTTACAAATTTTCCATGTTCATGTTTATGCTTTGCTTGACCCAGGTGCAACTTTATCTTTTGTCACCCTATACATAGCAAGTGACTTCGAAATTGGTCCCAAAATTTTAGCAGAGCCCTTTTCAGTCTCTACTCCAGTGGGTAAAACCATCAAAGCTCAGCGGGTATATAGGAACTGCCCAGTTATAATATTTCAGAAATCCATGTCAGCAGATTTAGTTAAATTAGAGATGACTGATTTTGATGTCATTCTCAACATGGATAGGCTTCATTCCTGCTATGCCATAGTTGACTGTAGAAATAGGATAGTTCAGTTTAAGTTCCCAAATAAGCCTGTTCTAGAGTAGAAGGGTTGTATTTAGCATTCAGGGGTCAACTTGTTTCCTACCTTCGGGTAAGGAAAATGATTTCTAAGGGGTATGTTTATCATCTCGTGCATGTTAAAGATTCAAGTTCTGAATCTCCCAGCCTTGAATTAGTCCAATTATTAATGAATACTCAGATGTCTTTCTCGAAGATCTTTTAGGCACTCCTCCCGAAAGAGAAATAGACTTCGGTGTAGACCTTCTTCAAGACACTTAGCCTATTTCTATTCCACCATACAGAATGGTACCAGCAGAACTCAAGGAATGGAAAGATCAGTTAAAGGATCTCTTAGATAAGGGATTTATCAGACCCAGTGTGTCCTCATGGGGTGCACCAATATTATTCGTGCACAAGAAGGACGGTTCTCTCAGGATGTGTATTGATTACCGTCATCTCAACAAGGTCATGATCAAGAACAGATATCCTCTTCCCAGGATTGATGATCTATTTGACCAACTTCAAGGTGCCAGTTACTTCTCAAAGATAGACCTTAGATCAGGCTATCATCAGCTCAGAGTTAGAAAGTGTGACATTCTAAAGACAAGTATTGTCATTTCGAATTCCTAGTCATATCTTTTAATCTAACCAATGCCCCTGTAGCTTTTATGGACTTGATGAACCGTGTGTTCAAGCAGTACTTAGACATGTTTATCATAGTCTTTATAGATGATATTCTGGTCTACTCTTGCATGGAGCGTGATAATTCAGACCATCTCAGGATTATTCTTCAGACTCTCAGGGATTACTAGTTGTTCGCCAAGTTCAATAAGTTTGAATTTTGGCTAAGATCAGTAGCATCTCTTGGCCATATTATTTCCGGTGATGGAATTAGGGTAGATCTTTAGAAAATTAAAGAGGTAAGAAACTGGCCTCGCCTCGTATCTCCATCAGATATTAAGAGTTTCTTGGGATTGGTTAGCTATTACAGATGGCTCATTGAGGGTTTTTCTTCTATTGCATCCCCATTGTCCAGATTAACCCTGAAGAATGTCAAGTTTTAGTGGTTAGATCCCTGCAAGAAGAGTTTTCAAGAGTTGAAGACTCGACTCACTTTTGCTCCAGTTCTAGCTCTTCCTGAGGGTTCAGATGGGTTTGTAGTTTATTGTGATGCATCCAGAGTGGGTTTAGGTTGTTTCCTCATGCAACATAGTAAGGTCATATCCTACGCCTCCAGATAGTTGAAGCCCTATGAGAGGAATTATCCTACTCATAATCTGGAGTTAGCAGTTGTAGTTTTTGCCTTAAAGATTTGGAGGTATTATTTATATGGAGTTCATATAGATGTCTTCACAGATCATAAGAGTCTCCAATATGTCTTTTCCCAGAAAGATCTCAATCTTCATCAGAGAAGGTGGTTAGAGCTCTTGAAGGTTTATGACATGAGTGTCCTTTATTATTTGGTCAAAGAAAATGCTGTGGCCGATGCTCTCAGTAGACTTTCCATGGGTAGTGTTTCTCACGTTGAGGATAGCAAGAAAAATATAGCTCAGGAGATCCATCAGCTTGCTAGACTAGGCGTTCGATTAGTCGACTCATCAGAGGGTGGTGTATATGTTCACAGTAGTTCAGAGTTGTCTCTAGTTTCCGAAGTAAAAGAAAAGCAAGACAGGGATCCTATCCTTGTCAAGCTAAAAGAGTTAGTTCAAGAACAGAAAGTAGAGAGTTTCTCCCAAAGGAGAGATGGTGTTCTTCATTGTCAAAGTGGTCTGTGTGTTCCAGGTGTAGATGACTTAAGGCAGGAATTCTAGCAGAAGCGCATGGTGTGCGATACTCTATTCATCTAGGGGCCACTAAGATATACCGTGACTTGTGGGAGATATATTGGTGGAGTGGGATGAAGAGAGATATTGCAGAGTTTATGGCTAAGTGCTCTACATTTCAGCAGGTTAAGATAGAACATCAAAAGCCTAGCGGTTCCATACAGGAGTTCACCATTCCTACTTGGAAGTGGGTAGAAGTGAACATAGACATCGTGATGGGTTTGACCAGAACTCGTCATGAGCATGATTCAGTTTGGGTAGTTGTAGACAGAATGACCAAGTCAGCTCATTTCCTTCCTATTTGTACTTCTTATTCAGCTAAGGATTACACCAAACTCTATGTCAGAGAGTTGGTCAGATTATATGGTGGTCCGTTATCTATCATCTTAGATAGAGGTACCTAGTTAATCTCTCACTTTTGAAAATCATTCCAAAAGGGTCTTGGTACCAAAGTTCATATCAGTATAGCATTTCATCCTCAGTCAGATGGTCAAGCAAAAAGGACCACTCAAACTCTTGAAGATATGATAAGGGCATGTGCAATAGATTTCAAGGCAAGTTGGGATGACCACTAGCCATTGATTGAGTTTGCATACAACAATATCTATCATTCCAGTATTCAGATGGCTCCATTAGAAGCTCTCTATGGTAGGAGATATAGATCTCTGATTGGTTAGTTTGAAGTTAGTGAGGCCTCAGTTATAGCTCCTGACTTAGTATTTGATGACTTAGAGAAAGTTAAGTTGATCAAAGAGAGGCTCCAGGCTGCTCAGAGCCGATAAAAGTCTTATGCAGATGTTCGTAGAAAGTATCTAGAGTTCGAGGTCAATGATTATGTCTATCTTAAGATCTCTCCCATGAAGGGAGTGAATAGGTTCGGCAAGAAAGGGAAACTCAGTCCCCGATATGTCGGTCCCTTTAGGATTCTCAGTCACTTTAGCAAGGTAACTTATGAGTTTGAATTGCCTTAAGATCTAGCCTTAGTTTATCCAGTCTTCCATGTCTATTTGTTCAAGAAGTGCATAGGTGACCCAACAGTCGTTGTCCTTATTCAGAGAATCGACATTCAAAACTACCTCTCTTATAAAGAGATCTCAGTTGAAATCTTAGACTATCAGACGCATAGATTGAGGAATAAAGAAGTCCCTCTAGTCAAGGTTCTTTGGCAAAATCAGTCTCATAAGGGATCTACTTGGGAAACAGAATCAGATATGCGCACCAAGTATCCTTACCTCTTCCTCGCCAATTTAGATCAAGCTCAAGGTAACGGTTCTTCGTAATCTTATTCAGTTTTATGTTCATGTTCCCAGTATAAACATGGTATCTATTACTACTGCACACCCAGTCATGCATTCATGTATCAATTCAGTTATAAGAGCATGCATCAGATTTGCGTGAGCTTAATATGTTTAGCATGTCATTCATGAGATCATGTTTCAGTTCTTCATATTCAGTTCGAGTTCAGTTTTTTTGTGTCCTCTCTCAGTTGATTCTAATTTGAGGATGAATGTTCCCAAGGGGAAGATATTGTAAGACCTCACAAAATCGTTGCATCCGAATTCAGCTCTTTTGGCTTTACAAGCCTCAAGACTTAGAAATTTTCATAAGTGTTCAACACTTAGTCTTATTTTAGACCTCCAAACTTTGGGAATTTATTTGACGACTTTCCCGACATCTATTTTTCAATTTACAAGTTGCGTTATAATGGGGCAAGGTTGTAGTATATCTCAGGTAGGTTTCAGACTTTTTGGAATAAGTTTAGGGCTCGTTTCGATTTTAAAACCATTACAGCGGGTGATTTGCAGGCACCGCTCTCCCTATAGTAATAATATAAGGCAAGCGCCGCCTGGTCTACCACGGTGCACTAGAGCAGGCACTGCCTTCTAAACTCCGGTGCTCCACCCAGTTTCATCATTAAACTTCTGTGTTTCTAAGGGTATTTTGGACATTTTCCCTACTTTATATATAGTCTTTAACATGGTATTTGGGTCCAAAATCACCAAAATATACTTGTTTTGTTGAAATCCTCTCAATAAATATCAATAACAATTTTAGGGTTAAATTGGGGGCTTCCAATTTCAAGCTTATTTCACTACTATTTTCACGGATTACTATTCTAAGGTATGCATAGTGTTTATCTATGGATTCAATTCGTTCATAGAGCTTAAGAATCATGCTTTTAAATGTTGTTTTGTAATCTTTTTGTGGTGATATGAACATGTACTCGTTCGTGATTGTTGTTTAAGTTTCAAGATGATATCTAAGGATGTTTTCATGAAATATATGTGGTTGTTGGTTGAAAATCATGAACATGGGGTGTTTTGATATAATGCAAGTATGAAATCCACCTATTCCTTAAAGAGTGCATGCAAGGTGTTTGATAAAATGCCTAGGATGCTAGAAATCCATATTTTACATGATTCCATGATATCTAAATGACAAGTCCATGTTAGCTATACACTTCAATATGAATGTCCATGCTATTTATGTGTTCTTATGGTGTTGTCTTGAAGCATGTAAGATAATGGAGTTATTAATTACATATACAAAATATATCCATGTTTTTCCTATAATTTTTTTGATCTTGAATAAACCCATGAAGTATGCAATCCCCTACTTATGATATTATAAATTGTGAACTCCAATCTTGTGATCAAGTCATGTCATGTGAGTCAGATTCCTTGTATCGTGTCCTGGGGGTATTCATACCCAAAAACTATAGCTGTGTGCCTAGAGTCATATCATATTTCACGATATCCAAACTCAAACTATGACTCCATAGAATTTAGTCAGTCATGTGACTCAGGAAAGCCTCATGATCTCAGTCAGTTTTAAGATATTAACAGTATTTCGTTAGTCAATGGAATTTAGTAAACTCAATCCACGTATAGTCAGTTATTCATGTTCAGTATCTTCAGATGGGAGTGGGAGTTAGCACCGATCAAATCCAAGGATGGGAACTCACCTGCCAGTTTAGGGTGCAGTTCTTAGTAGTAGTCCTTTTGTTCCAGAACTATGTAGCCAGCGTAGGTTAGGACATCTTCCTGTCAGTTTAGGGTGGATAAGGTGACTTAACCTGTCAGTTTAGGGTTCCACTATTCTTATTTTTAGTACCTCCTAGTATAGGGTTCTCACAACTGTCCTTACTAGTGGTGTGGTATTGACACCCCTTCAGTCGGGGCAGAGATTGGATCCTAACTTAGCCATATGCGCTAGTGAGGCATATCGGTTAAACCACTACCTCCCATAGTTTTAGTATCAGTCTCAGTAAAAGAATCAGATAGTTCTTCAGGTTTTAGTATATCAGGACTGTCAGATACAATCAAACTCAGTTACAATACGGAATTCAGATAGTTCTATCAGATTTAGGACTGTCCAAATAGTCGCCCATATTATCAGATTCGCAGCATCAGTCATGATTAGTTATCAGTAAACCATGTATTAGATTATAGATTTAGCTATCCCACATTCACGATCTTAGTTTCTATGTATGCATATCAGTCAGTTTGTTATCATTAATCATTCATGAAACCCTTTTTATTTAGCCCACCTCACACGTATACTCAGTACTTTTAAACGTACTGACGCATTTGTGCTATGTTGCTTTCTTTTTATATCACACCATAGGTCCAGAGCCACGAGTTCCAGATCAGCAGTAGCTATTCAGCCATAGTATTATAGTGAGTCCTCTTCCGTTCGAGGATGATATTATTTGATTTATTCATTTATTTCTTCAGTTCAGTTTTATGGAGTTAGTTGGAGATATGTTTCTTCAACTCTTTATTCAGACAGTATTAGAGGATTTTAAGATTTACTGTCAGATTAAGATTCAGTGTTTTGATTTAGATTTAGTTGTTTTGGGTATTCATTACCCCATGGATGTATGATATTTCTTTAGTTGAACCTTATGGCCTACATGTTTATGTTTTTCGCATATTATATGCATATATTATGTAGTGCACAGGTACAGATATCAGTCATGGGTTTGCTTGTGGTCCTTCGGGGTCATGAGCACCGTGTAGCATTTCGGTTTAGGTAATCGGGGCATTGCAGCTTGTTAGTTGGAGCCTCATAAGAGAAATTACCCTACCATCATTCGAAGTTGGTAACCTTAGTGTTTCTGTTGAAGTTGTGGCATCATTACTTGTATGGAGTTCCTTTCTTAAATTTTCTCAAACCATCATAACGTTCAGTACTTTTTTCTAACATTGCGTCCTTAATATGAAGCAACAACATTGGTTTGGGTTGCTTAATGATTATGATATCACTATTTTGTACCATTTGGGCAAGGCTATTATGGTTGTAGATGACTTGAGTCAGGAGTCCATTTGTATGGGGAGTTTATCTCATCTCTTGACTTCGGAGTAGCCTTTAGCCTTGGAGGTTTAGTCTTTATCTAAATAGATAGTTAGGCTTTGATATTTCGACACTAGATAGTGATTTAGCCTTTGTTGATGCTAGATATTCATTGATGGAGCATATTTAAGCTCACAATTTTGGTGATTATAGTTTGAGGATGGTTCATGATAAGATGTTTAGCGGAAAGGCTAAGGAAGCCTCTCTTGATTCTGATGGTGTATTAAGGATTTGTGGCTAAGTTTATGTTTTGAGAGTCGAAGATTGGGTGAGACCAATTTTAGATGAGGCATATTTCCTTAGGTATTTTATCTATCCACTTGTGAGAAAAATGTATCATGATTTGAATTAGATTTAATAGTGGGGTGGTATGAAGAAGGATATGCTAGATTTTCTAGCTCATTGCTTGTGTTGTCAGCAGGTGAAGGCTGAGCATTAGAGATCAGGTAGTTTGCTTCTGAGATCACCCATTACTGAGTGGAAGTGGGAGCAAATCACTAGGATTTATGACTTGGTTGCCTCACACTTCTCATAGCTTTAATAGTATTTGGGTCATTATGGATTGATTGACCAAATCAACCCATTTTATCCCTATTCAAATTTCCTTCACTGCTGAGAGGTTGACCCAAATCTATATTCATGACATAGTTCATCGTCATGGGGTACCAATGTCTATTATTTTAGACAGAGGCTCAATGTTCACTTTTAGCTTCCGATGAACTTTTCAAGAGGATTTAGGTACTCTAGTTGACCTTAGCACTACTTTTCACTCCAGATGGATGGTCATTGGAGTATACTATACAGGTTTTAAAGGGTATGATTTACACATGTGTTATTGATATTGGGGTTCTATGGGAGAAGCATTTGATATTGCCGTAGTTTGTTTAAAATAATAGCTACCATACAAGTATCTAGATGTCTTCTTTTGAGGCATTGTATGGTAGGTATCGTCAATTCCCTATTATGTGATTTGATACTTTAGAGGTTAGACCCTGTGTACTAACTCGCTTAATAAGTCTTTGGATAGAGTTTGGGTGATAAACTATAGGCTTAGAGATTCTTAAAGTAGGCAAAAGAGTTATATATACTATAGACTATATGGCTTAAAAATTAGGATTAGTAATCAACTATTCTTCTGTGTGCTACCCATAAAGAAAGTAATAAGGTATAGGAAGAGGGTCAAGCTTATCCTTACATATATTCGGCTATTTGAGATTCATTGAACAATTTGAGTAGTTTCTTACGAGTTGGCCTTATCTCTAGATTTTTCATACATTCATCAAGTTTTTTATGTGTTTATGCTTCACCGCTATTTTTTGAATGAGTCTCATATTCTTTGTTGAGACTCGTTTTAGTTTGATAAGAGGTTGATCTTTGTTGAGGACCTAGTGTCTACTTTAACCAGGGATGTCAGACGGTTGCATTCTAGAGATTTTCCTGTGGTTAAGGTTCAGTGGAGACACCATCGTGTTTAAGAGCCTACTTGGGAGGTCAATTCAAACATGCGTAGTAGCTACCCTAAGTTTTTTACTAGTGTAGGTATTTTCTTGACCTTATTTTAAGGATGAACTACATTTTTAGTGATGGATTTGGTAATTACCTTAATTTGTGAATCTTTCATTTTTGTATATTTTTACCATTTTTCCTTTTCACTAATTGCTACATGTTGATATTGTTGTTTAGGGATGGTTGGCATGATTTCAAATTCAATCAAGAATGAGCTGTAAGATTTTGTGGTTTTTAGAGGTTTGGGAAACCATATAACTGACTTCGATCAACATTTATTATTTTGAGTGTTGGATGGCAAGTTAGGCTGTGCCGACAGATCTAAAATATCAAATTTGGGTTAGTAGAGGGTCTGGTTTGGTTTTGGGATTGTTAATCTCATTTCGATCCTTTATTTGGAAAGTAGAAAAATAGGGTCTCAGGTTTTAATTTTTTGATACCAACTTTTATACAAAAATCTGATGTCTCCATTAAATCCGGAGGATTAAAATTAGTCTAGTAGCATCTATGGTTAGTCTTGGTAGGTTCTTGATCAAATCCTGAGGGTCCATTCGGAGCTTGGTAGGATTGCGCCAAATGAATCTTCGTAGTCTTGCACCAAAATCAACATCAGCTGATATCTAGTGCAGCCTCTTAAGCAGAAACTTCTTTAGCAACCTAAGACTGGTTAAGCGGTAGCCGCTTTAGCTTTCTGGTACCTCTTTAGTGGTAGACTCTCAAGCGGCAACCACTGTATGTAACCCCATTTTCTTGATTTTTTGCCTTTGCTTAGACCTTTGAGCTTTTAGTTTTTGCAATTCTTAAGGGTTTCTTCACCGTTTGATTTTAGGTATGCTCCAAAACTTTATTCTCATTAGTTAAAACTCCTTTAAATCATTATTTTAAAATGGAGAATCGGGGGTTTTATCAATAAAGTTTAAAAAGGTTTTTATTCATTTTGGACCCTATTTAAACCCATTTTGAATGGGTTTCTCCTATTGCATCTATAACCTTGATAATGTGTTTCTAAAATAAAATTCTAATTTTACCCATTTTATTTTTGAATTTTTTGTTCAAACTCATTTTGGACCTATTTGAAATATGAGAAATATGTGTATTCTTTGCTTTCTTTTAACGTGCATCGATGCTACATTTGAATGTTGTAGTTGATTCTGAGGTAGTTTGCAAGGGGAAGGCTTCATGTTGAAGCACTTTAGACCGCAGCTTCATCTTTTTGAGGTAGGTTATTACTTAACTTCTTTCAGGTTGAGTTGAGTTGTTAATGAATAAGTAAAACACGCTATGGGTTGGGGAAATAACTATGGAGTCTATATTTTGCGATTAATTATACTATTGTTTGCTCATGTTAGGGCTGATATGGTATTGTTGTTGATTTGTGATATCTGATATTGTGGGTTGCCTATGTAGGGGATTTATTTGACATCATTTGCTTTATTTATACATTAGAATGCCTTTATTCAAGATATGATGTTTGTGTTGGTGCTTATTTTTATAATAGAGGCATTATTTAAGAGCATTAGTTGCTTTTATCATGATAAAATACCCAAGTTAGGGTTGATATGAAATTAATGATTTCTTGTATCCATACTTGTTCTGATGGTATCCAATTAGAGTTGATAATCTTGAACTATGGATATATTGAGTTGATTTCTGGCCTCAATTGTATATTCATATTTCTTTTTGGACGGATTGTATTCCATCATTTGAGTTGATTATTAGCATTACATCCTTGTTCCATGCATATACATTCATAAGATACAAGAACCACTGGGAACACTATTTTTGAAAGAAAATTAAGACACTTTTATGAAAACGTTTTTCTTGAAAATGAGTCAAAGAGGATATTACGGATTGAGATATGAGATATAGTATATGGGTTGTAAACCCACCTTGGGTCCTACCTAGTAGTTGGAAACTCAATGGGTTTATACAGAAAGTCATGCAATGGTTTTCATCATTCATCCCATCCACATTTCATTGCATTACATTGCATTTACATTCACATCTTGCCAATTTTCCTTAGTTTCCTTGATTTATGTTTGGTTTTTCTTTATTTTTCCTTTATAAATCTGTGTTGTTGTTGTTTCTTTGTTCTTATATATATATATATATATATATATATATATATATATATATATACATACATACATACATATTAGAACTATTAGTGGAGCTAGTGTAAGATACAATTTGAGAGTTTTCTTCTTGTAGGCGACGTTCTCATATTATATTTTGCTTATCTTATTTTCTTCTTTACTCAGTCGGCCTATGATACCTACTGAGTACAGTTGACCGTACTTACTTCTACTATTCCCTTTTAGTGAAAATCCTAGTACGTACACTCCCATAGTATCTAATTCGTGCTATTTAGAGATTGTGATCAAGGTACTAGGTTTCTCTATTAATCAGAGTCGACATCTCAAACCTCCTCTTACCTTATTAAGTCTTTACTTATTTTCAGAGCCAGACTTTGTATCTATCTATACTAAGATGATGTATTAGATTCTCTACACTTTGAAACCACTTCTTGGGGTTTTATGTTATGTTTTCAGATTTCACTTTTGTTATATCTTTTAATGGCCTGGCTTTATTCTAGAAGTTTTGCCTTAGTTATTTTCATAACTTTCTTATCAGTTTGAGTGATCGACTTACTTATCAAGGCTGGACTATGATAAGTACCATCATTACCTAGTTTTTGTGTCATGACAATAGTATACACGTATACTATAGTATATTATAATTGAAAGGCGTTAATACTTGTTTATGAATAAAAATGAGGTGTTTATATGAGGAAGTACTGAGGTAAATTGTTCTTTGAGATCTTTGTGGTTGACTTAAGTTACGTATTAATTATTAAAGGTTATTCATTTGTTTATCTATATTGTTTGTGTCAAGGTGGAATTAGGGTACAAATAATTGGCCTTAATAATAAATTATATAAAATGAACTCATATGTTGTTCTTGATTCAGGTAGTATTCGGTAGGTATTGTCATGAATAAGTTTAACTTAGGCGGTTGTTTTATTACTTGTTCTTGATAATATATATGCTATGGGGTTTACAAATTGAATAGATGATAAATGTGTGGTTAGGAATAGTATGTAATGACAAGAAAGTAGTCAATAGTAGCAAATGTTATATTATGGATCGGTTTGTGGATTTGCACGAGTTTTTATGGAATTAATAAGGGGGGTGGTGAAAGTGTAAATAGGAGAGTGGTGACTGAAAAATATGAGAGTAAACATTTGATTAAATTTATTATATAGAAACGCATGTTTTATTTTGGGTATTGATGTTATGTTTATGTGATTTAACGTGGATCAGTCGATGACTTTACTATTAGTTATAGTTCTCCATCCAAGCTAAGTCCACCTTGAATCAAAGATTGATCTATCTTTTTGAACCGCTTAAATCTTCTCTACTTATCATATGAAATCATTGTCCTATCAATACCCTTAGTATTTGTACCTGGTACTGGCATACCATCAAATGTAGCAGCAACCACAGTAGGCTGGTCAACTTGGCCATGGAATACTGAAATAGGCTACTGATCTGGGGTCTAAACCCCTACACAAATATGTAAACCCTATCGAGTACTGGTCAAGCCAACCCTTTAGTTCATGCCCTATAATATACAATCAAATGAACAAAGGTAGTTTTGATGATGAGTAGCTAACAACAAGGAACCAGGTCTTTGGATGTTCATGGTATAGTACAGCTGCCATGCATGTCTGCACAGGTTTTTCCTCTTGTGTAACAAACTTTTAGGTGCTGCTTATACTGAATAGGATACTCGGTCCAATAATATTTCAGACCTAATCATCACTCAACTATAAAAGGAAAAACATACTTCTTTATCAAATGGTTTTTGGCAAATACAAAGAGCAAAAAGAGGCAGAAAACCCCTCATTTTAATGTTGCTCAAGTTCTTAGTTATTTATGTGTGCATAAATAGAAATTGTTCTTAAGTGAGTTCTAATTTGTAAACGAATTACTCATATTATAAGAGTAATGAACATCTCTCTATGTGTAGAGGGTCCTTGGCAGAATTGTCAAGATGAGCTTGTAGTAGAGTTATTACAAATGAAAGGAACCTAGAGTTATGCTCATTGAAGGCTGTAATCAAGAGTTTGATTATAGTGGATTTTGAGCTGTTTGTAAGGAAAACTGTAATTTTTCCTTCCTTGAGTAAGGAAGTTTCCATGTTAAATCTTAGTGTTGACTATTTCCTGCAAAGCCTTTAGTTTTCCATCACTTCATTGTTGCTTTATAGTGTTTTTGACAAATATCGACTTTGAGTGACTTGGTCCCTCACTGTGTTGTGCAACCCCCAAGGGTTTCAACAATTGGTATCAGAGCTGGTTCACTTTAAAAGGCTTATACCTAGAGTGGTATAATAATCATGACTGCTATAACTGAACTAGAGGTGGAGCGAGGAAGCAAAAAAGGAGTGATTCTTGACTTTGAAGGCTTTAGAATTTGACTCAGGTGAAGAAAACACTGATGTTGCACTTCTGGCATCAAGGATTGTTTGAACTATAAAAAAGGGTGATCAGCTTAGCAAAAGAAATGGTAAAATTGAAGGTTGGCACAAAGGTGGTAGCTTTGAAGCATTCATGAGAAACTACCAAATGCAAAAGAATGATCAAAATCCTAAAAAATCAAGAAGAAAGGAGATGGCTGTATAATAAAGAAGGTGTTAGATGCATGGAAAGACTCCTTAAGTAAATCTGAGAAAGATTAAGAGTATGGAGATAGGTTCATGCTGAAACATGGTGAGAACAAAATAATCTGAGGTTCCTGGTGCTCTCTATTGTCCACGTTTGAACATAAAGGACAAAATATAATAGAAAAGAGGGGATGTCACCCAAAACTAGTTTATGGATAGTGGTTGTTAAATATACATGACTGGGAGGGTTTTTTGTTTTCTCCCCTTCAAGACACATAAAGGGGGAGGTATGTGTTTTGGAAATGTCAAAAGGAGGTATATCCAAGCTGTTGGAAGGATTGGAAAATCACCTCATTATGTAATACAAGATGTGTATTTTGTGAATGGCCATAAGTATAGTCTTCTAAGTGTAACTCAAATTTGTGACAAAGGAAATAAGGTAAAATTCTCATCTGATGGATGTACTGTATAAAGTATGAAATTTGGAAGAATTGTTCTCAAAGACAAAAGGATCAAGAATATGTATGTAGATGATCTGGAGTTTGTGGCAGATAAGGAGGTAACTTGTTTAAGTGCTAAAAGTGAAGATGCTAATTTATGGCACAGAAGACTGGGACATGCAAGTTCCTCTTCGCTTAACAAGTTCCTTTCAAGAGACCTGGTCCGTTGCTTTCCAAAGCTAAAATTTCTTGACTACAAAGTTTGTGATGCTTATGTTCAAGGTAAACAGAGAAGATCTTCCTTTAAATTGAAGAAGAAGGTAAGTAATTCTAGACCTCTTAAAATACTACACATGGATTTATGTGGATCTATTAATGTCCAAAGTAGAGGAGGTAAGAAATTTATGTTGGTTATTGTATATGACTGCTCAGGTTCACCTGGACAATGATTATAATAACCAAGGATAAAACATATGGGGATCTTGTGGCTTTCGCCAAGAAAATCCATGTGAAGCTAAATTGCAAAAATTGATAAACTTAGGTCTAATATGGAATTGAATTTAAGAATCCTCAAGTTGATGAATTCTGTGTTGAACATGAAATAAGTCACAACTTCTCTACTCCCCAAACTCATAAAAAAATGGAGTTGTTGAAAGGAAACACAAAACAGTAATATATAGATTGCTCGAACTATGCTAATTGATAGTAGGCTTCCAAAGAGTTTTTGGGCTGAAGCAGTAATTACTGCTTGTTATGTGACTAACACGGGTGTGATTAGATCACTTATAAATAAGAATCCATATGAGATAGTATTCAATATAAATCCTAAGCTAGACTACTTCAGACCATTTTGATGCATTTTTTTGTGTTAAACAATCGGAGGAGAGAATTGAGAAAATTTGATTCCAAAAGTGATGACGCAGTGTTTGTAGGCTACTCTTCAACAAGCAAGGCTTACAGAGTCTTCAATAAAAGAACTCTGTATGTGGAAGAAAGTATTCATGTGATCTTTTATGAGTCTAGAAATCAAATAAACCCAGGTGATGGTGAAGATTTAGAAGTTGAAGAACTCATTCCTGTTCAAAGGGATTATACAACTAAAGATGATAATCAAGATATAAATGATACAGATGAGAATGATGAAGTAACTGTGATCCAAAAACTCAAGCACATATCCTATCTCCAGTGGAAGAATAACTAGAAGAAACTAGTCAAAATTCACAGGGACCTGGTCCTTGTGGTATCAATATTAGAAGGCAAAATTAGAGATAAAAGTCCTCTCACCCCCTTGAGAATTTGACTACACCCTTGCAAATTGGATTCCAAAAGAGCTTAAGCCAGGAATGTTATGGCATATTTCGCCTTTTTATCCCAAATTGAGCCCAAGAATTTAAAAGAGGCTCTAAAAGATGCTGACTGGATTAATGCAAGGCAATAAGAACTTCATCAATTTGAAATAAGAAAAATTTGGCATCTGGTCCCGAGGCTTGTTGATAGAACAATTATTGGGACCAAATAGGTGTACAAAAATAAACAAGATGAAAATAGATCTATCAACCGAAACAAGGCAAGGCTGGCTGTTCAAGGTTATAACCAGGAATAAGGGATTGACTATGATGAGACCTTTGCCCTGTAGCAAGAATAGAGGCAATCAGAATTCCTATTGCATTTGCTGCATACATTGGATTCAAACTATTTCAAATGAATGTCAAAAGTACGTTATTGAATGGAAACTTGAAAGAAGAAGTCTATGTCAAACAACCTCTAACTTTTAAAGATGCAGATTTTCCTCAACATGTACTTAAATTGGATATAGCTCTTTATGGTTTGAAGCAAGCACCAAAGGCTTGGTATGAGAGACTCACAAAGTTTCTCCTATAAAATGGATTCAAAAGAGAAAATATAGATAAAACTCTATTCTGAAATACCAGAGGTAGCAACTTATCAATTGTCCAGATATATGTTTATGACATAATATTTGGAGCTACTTGTGAATCTCTATGTGAAGAATTTGATAACCTAATGGGAGCAAATTTGAGATGAGTATGATATGTGAATTAAGCTTCTTCCTAGGACTATAGATCAAGAAAACTTCTCAAGGGACAATGATTTGCAAATAGAAGTACATTAAGAAGATACTGTAGAAGTATTATATGGGAGATGCCAAGCCAATCAATACTCCAATTGGAACAAGCTAAAAAATTTAAAATGATGATTTAGGTCCTTCAGTGAATGAGACAATGTATAGAGGGATCATTCGATCCTTGGTATATCTCCCTGCAAGTAGGCCAGATATTATTTTTCAATGTAGGAATGTGTGCCAGATTTCAAGCATGCCTAAAAGTCTAATTTGAAAGATGCAAACAAAATTCTCAGATATCTAAAGGGGACAGGGGACCCAATCCTATCCTATCCATTAGGAGATAATTTCTACTTGGAGGGCTATGCTGATGCTTACTATGTTGATATATAGTAGATAGAAAAAGTACTTCAGGAATGGCACATTTTTTTGGCTCATTTTTAATCTCTTGGGGATATAAGAAGCAAAATTCAGTTAACTTATCCACTGTTGAAGCTGAATATGTTGCTACTAATTCTTATTGTGCATAACTATTATGGATCAAGTAGAAATTGAATGATTTTGGTATTGTGTCGAACACTATCCCTCTAATGAGTGACAACATAAGTTCCCTAAACATAGCCAAGAATCAAGTGCAGCATAAGAGGACTAAGAACATTGATGGGAGGCATCACTTCTTAAGAGATAATGTTGATAAAGAGGCAATCTGCATGAAGTTCTACAAAATTGAGAATTAGATAGTAGATATCTTTAATATGTCACATAATAAGGAAAAATTTGTGAAGAACAGGAAAAAGTTAGGGATGATAAAAATAACCTAACCTACCATGTGAATCAGTAGTTCTCCATAAAATTGGTTATGATCAGGAGGGAGGTATCCTTGGTAAAGTATGTAGTTGTTAGTCTAACTCAATATCATACCTTTGTAGGTATACACCCATGGGAATAGGTTTGGAATAAAACAAATAAAGTGTGCGCAAATTTGAGAAATCACTCAAATAAAGAGACGGACCTGGTCCTATCACTCAGATTTGTATTATGAAAGTGCATATTTTTCTTCTTATTATATTAGAAAAGGTGACATCCTCTCTCTGTGCTATAAACTTTTCTTATGAAAAATTGAAATCAAATTCATCACTAAAGTAACTCCATGGACCATGCCTAACTTAACTATCTTACTTATCTAAATGCAAATCCTTTCTTCACTTACCCTTCTAATAAAGAATTATCACACGAGTAGGCAAACTGAAATAGAACTAGCTTTCAGTCAAAGTAACCGATATGCACAACTGGCTAGAACAACTAAGGTAAATAATAAAACTTTAAGGCCAATAACTAATACCACCCATCAGTCCCTATGATCATATGCACATGGAATGTGAGGGGGTTGAATTACCCCTTTAAATAAAAAGAGGTGTTACTCTTTCTAAGAAAGAGTAAAATTGATCTCTTTGGTGCTTAGATACTAGAATAAAGGAAGAAAATTCAAAACCAATCATGTTTAAATGTGAAAAAGAATGGAACCATTGTTGTACCTATCCTTATGAGGTGAATGGGCGCATATGGTTTCTATGGAAGAAACACATAAATGTGAAAGTCTTACCCATACATGCGCAGTATATGCACTTTGAGGTAGCAAATATAAACAGTAACTCTAGAGCTAAAGTTGTAGTGGTGAATGCTAGGAATAAGGCAAATATAAGATCAATTTTGTGGTTGGAACTAAAACAAATAGGTACAAGAGCCAAGAACTATGAATGATGAGTGAAGATTTTAATAATGTGATAACAAAAGATGATAGATAGGATAACATGTTACAGATTCTGAAGTACAAGGGTTCAAAGATATGATTGACAATCTACAGCTTACTCCTATTAGATAAAAAGACAGCTATTACACATAGTGCAACAACAGCAGGGGGGAGGGAAATAGGGTGTACAATAAATTAGATTGGATACTTAGGAACCTTTAATGGCTATAGCAATTTGGTCAGGCTGAGGTTGAGTAAATGGTGCCGGGTGTATCTGATCACTCCCCAACTATGATTTAGTGTCTGCAGAGTACTAGTTTACACCGAAAATCATTTAGATTATATACCACAGTCATGAACTATCCCTAATTCTATGAAATAGTGCAACAAGTATGGAAGGTACATGAGGAAGGAAATGTAATGATGGTTGTATGGAAAAAACTGGAAAAATAAAAATAGCATTGAAAGATCTGAATAATTACATAGCAACTTATTCTCACAAACTGAGTCAAGCAAGGCAGCAACTAGAGGTAGTGCAAACACATATAACCACACAACTATTTGATAAGTCCCTATTTGCGCAAGAAAAATTTCTATTATCTGAAATCAAGAAGTGGAGCTTAGTGGATGAGAAGGTACCGAGACAAAAATATCGAGCATGCTAGATTGAATGTGGGGATACAAATACAAATATCTTTCATGCTCAGTTGAAAATCAGATCAAACCACAACACTATAGTCTTTATCTATACTGAAGGTGGGGTGAAATTAACTAATCCTATAGAAGTAGAAATAAATTCATCTTTTTCTTTAAATCACTTATGGGAAAGAAAGAAGAGGAGTTACCTTACCCTGACTCAATGGAAATACAGAGAGGACCAAGACTAGATAAAGACCATTGATTGATATTAATTATAGAGGTAGCACTACAGAAAATAGAGAAAGTTGTAAAAGGTATGGCATATGACAAAAGCCCTGGAGTAGATGGATTCCCCACAGAATTCATTAAGTCCCATTGGGAGCTGGTCAAAACAAAGGTATATGAAGTTGTACAACAGTTTTTTCCTAAAAGGCAAGATGATGAAGGCATGGAATTTCACAACACTCACCTTAATACCTAAAGTACCTTTACCTACTAAAGTGAAGGACTTTAGGCCTATGGCTTGCTACTCTACCAACTATAAAGTGATTGCAAAGATTCTCACAAATAGAATGAAAAAAAGTCTTAAATAGTATTATTGGGAGCTCACAATCTGCATTCATAAAACGAAGGAATATTTTAGATAATATACTCTTGAGTCGTGATCTATTCAAAGGGTACACCAGGAAATGGATCTCCCCTAGATGTGTACTAAAGGTGGATATTACGAAGGCTTATGGCACCTTTTAATGGAGTTTTCTACAAGCTATGTTGAGTGAGTTGGGGTTTCCATAAAAATTCATACAATGGTTAATGGAATATGTGTCCACAGTATCCTATTCTTTAATGCTAAATGGAGGTCTCACAAATCCTTTTAAGGATAATAGGGGGTTAAGGCTGGGTGAACCCATGTCACCAATCCTATTTGTTATAGCAACAGAATATTTGCACAGAGATATGATACAACTGACTCTAAACAAATAATTCTTTTTCCACCTAAGATGCAAAAGATTTGGTCTTATCCATCTATGCTTTGTTGATGATCTCTTAATGTTTTGCAGGGATAAACTTTTATCTATATCCCTATTACAAGAATCTTTTCATAAATTCTCATATGCCTCAGGTTTGAAAACTAAGATAGAGCTTCATTTACATGGATGGGATCACACCATAAATGATAGAAGACATATTAAAATTGCTGGGTTATGTGGAAGGAAGGTTGCCTTTCAAGTACTTGGGGGTACCCTTATCCACAAAGAAGCTGATAGTTTCTCAATGCTTTCCTCTGGTAGAGAAGTTCACAGCTCGAATTACATGATGGTCAACAAAGTAATAATCTTACTCAGGTCGGCTACAATTGATAAAAGTTGTTTATTTGGCATACAAAGTTACTGGGCTTAAATTTTTGTGCTTCCTAAAAAGATAATCAAGAAGCTGGAAGCTATATGTCGATTATTCCTTTGGATGGGTCACAGTGAATTGCTGAAGAAAGAACTAGTCACGTGGGAAAGACTTTGCTATCTAGAATCAACAGTAGGTCTAAATATTATTAATCTCAAGTTGTAGAATAAAGTAGCCATCATGAAGCACTTATGGGATATCTCGATGAAAAAAGATGCACTATGGATTAGATGGGTACACTACTACTACATAAAGAATATCAAGCTTGAGGACCTGACAAGCCCTAAGAACTCAGTTTAGGTGATGTATGAGATCATAGACAGTGGTAAATTCATCATGTTACAGCAATGCTATAAGGGGAGTATAGATCATACCTTGAGAATCCTGGTACAGGGTAAAATATTCAATATTAAGAAACCTTATCTAGCACTCCAGCCTTAATTTCCAAGGGTGGTATGGAAGAACATCACACTATATATAGGCAAATCATATGGCTACTCAGACTTTGCCATTGGTAAAAGTGTGATCCCAAATTCAAAATGCCACAGGTACTCAAACATCCTTTGTATTTGTGACCATGATGCCACAGGTACTCAGACTTCCTCAATATACATGATTCAAAACCCAATCATGATGATTTTCCCTTAAGAATTTCATCACTCAATCTATCGAAGGGAAAATCTCACCCAATACCACCATAACTAAAATAAAATGATAGCTAAAAGAATAAACTAGCAAATATTCCATGAAACGTGGGCACTATGTGAGTGCCCAAAAATTGAAAATCAAAAACAAAACCAAAAATATCCATCACAACATAAAACATCCACAAATAAAAACACAAAACATCTAGGAATGTATCACTATCACCAATCACATGCACAAAATATAATGTAGAAATGGAGGATATACCCCTAACTAACAACTTGTAGTAACTAACAACTTGTAGTGTCCTCACCGCATAATTAAGAAACTAATAAAAAAGAGAAAAAGATGTGATCCCTATGTCTACGTCATGAACTACTATCTTTCTCAAATGCTGCATCAGCTTTATCATTCTCAGTACCAGACCACTCAGCTGGGGCCTCATCATAACTCTCAACTCTTGGTGAAGGTAGTTGTTCCAGGGGTTTAAGCACCTTGAAGATGCCTTTCACCCTTTTCCATTTCTTAGTAAAGAATTTATCTTTCTTCTTATCTCTCTTTACCCTCTTCTTTTGTGACTATGTGAGATCCCTATGTAACTGTACCAATACTTAATATGCTCTTTCTAGTTTTGCAATGGTATCCCTATGCTTCTTCTAGTCCTCTATGTACACTTTATAGTCTGATCGGGCTATATAGGAATAACGGGTAGTTGAGGACTCCCATGGTCCCTGAGACCACTTAGACACCAATTCTTTGATCACCTATATCTCCCCTAAGATCTCATCAAAGTTTTTTACCAAGAAAGGTATGCATAAGTCTATGTCATCCCTGGTCTACTTGTCTAAGTCCTTCTTTCTCATTTTTTCTTTGAATAGGTGCACCCTTACCTTGCATTTTAACTGAAAAGATACGGGGGTTTGGTTTCACCCAGGTATCTGCTGGATACT
Source organism: Capsicum annuum (assembly GCF_002878395.1). NCBI lineage: Eukaryota > Viridiplantae > Streptophyta > Magnoliopsida > Solanales > Solanaceae > Capsicum > Capsicum annuum. The sequence continues at coordinate 147,903 of NW_025891183.1, forward strand.
CTTTTACTCCAGCACTCTACACATATCAGTAATAAGAAGGAAATAGAAGAAGTGTTATCACCATGACTCTTGAAATGCCTTTATTTTGAGATCCCAATTCGTCCGACATTCAGAGAAATGCCAGAAAAGATACAACCCACCATTCGATATCATATATCTATGACAACAATCATATGTGTGCATGGCAAAAACCAACTGCGGTTGATATTCAGCCAAAATCCTGGCCTTTACTGTGAAGTCATTCATAGAGATCACTCTCTTGGTGGTATCCTAAGGAAACTCTTTGACATGGTACAGTATGCTAGCCATCCAGGTACCTAGCTTAGAACCCTTTGCCTTGAACTAAGCCATTTCTATATCAGGGAGCATATATATGTCAGCTCCTCTCTAAATTTCACCTCCTCTTACCTAATCTTTATTATTGTGTTTGAGAGGGAAACTATGCTAATATTAACGTATAAATCTTGCACCCATTGCTCATTGGCAAAATTGGGGTCTGGAAAAAAGTATATCAACTCGGTAGCAGTGAGCCTAATATAAAATATTGATAATTTCTCTGGCACTTTGTCCATGCAAATACCTTTTTGGGAATAGCTTTATCCTTGGGAGGTCACTTTATAGGGGCTATGACATTCTAGAGCCATAAAGTAGGTATGGCCATAATTTTCCATTTTATGGCTAAGTACCAGTAAGAAACACAACCAGAACCATCATTAGCATTTTCACACCAAAACCATGCTAAGTTAATCAGATAAGGTCATGGGTCGATGTCATAGAGGGTTTTGGGGTGAGAAATGGGCATCCAAATTTTTGGTCTAAGCGAGAAACTACTCTTAAATATGGCAATCATGAACCCTTGACCATAATTGTGGTACTACAAGTACAGCCTTGATGATCACGATCGCGGTATCTGAGACTAATTTGGACCAAATACGCACTTTCAGCCCCCAATTTATGATCCAACTAACCAATTAAGCATCATGCTCATGAAATTTAAACCCTAAGTCCTTGATTGTTCTCTTGAAATGCAAAGAATTTTGCAATGAGCTCGTTGGGGAATTTACTAAACACATGGTATACATAATAATTACCTCTTATTTAGGAAAAATTCCGGGTACTCAATACTTCCCCGTCGGTGTGTAGACCAACTACAATAGCCTACCACATAAATAATCACATTCGTGCATAGAATAAGCATTAGAAATACTACTTTAGGCCTACTTCTAAAGTACAAGTTTTAGAACAATAAAATATTTAGCTCGAGAAATTAGACATATACTGTAGTGTATGATGCACAGGGATGTAATGAGTTACTTGATTACACAAAAATTTTCAATGATTAGATGTAATTTTTTAGAGAAATTGAAAAAGGAGTGCAGTGGGGGAGAATGGGTGGTCGGATGGTCATTTAAATAGACTTGACCATGATCACGGTCCAAAATCCGTAATTATGGACATGGGGATGACCGCAATCGTGGCCAAGGTTCCACGAATGAGGTAATTGGGGGCATTTATGCACCCCTATTTTCCCTTGTTTAGCCCACTTCTCATGTGACACATTTCCCCCTATCAGATTACTTAGAAAGGATTTCACACTTTTTCTTTCCCAAACTTATTCAACACACTCTATAGTGCCACAAATGCATGCATTATTCAGTTGACAAAATTAAAATCTACACAACGAAATTAAAAACAAAAGATGCGAGCCACTTTCATGGCATGATAGGTTACTTCCCATTTATTGCCCTATTTTAAAGTCTTGGCATGACACACCTTTTTAACTATCATTTATGGCTACACTTAGAATATTTGAATCTCTATCCCAACTTTCTCTCACTATGACTTGATCGGCAGTGGAACAAAAGATTCAAATCATCCAAGATAAAATGTGATAAAACTGAGGACGTGGCGATGCGACTTCTATCTCGCCATTTTGATGACTTGAACCTTTTACCCAAGTTTACATCAAGTTTCTGATTTGGCTCCTTGGGTAATAGTAGGAACATTAATAGGCCACTAGTTGAACATTATAAGTTGGGTTCCTTAGCCTTTGAGTGTAGGGCATCAATGTGCTCCTTTGGAGCATCAAACCCCAAAATGTAGGGATGGTGTTCTTTCTCCTAAAAATCCACCATTTGATTGGGTAGGTGGACTTTCATCACATCCTCTAAGCACAATGTTAAATAATGGTTTGAATGAGGTCTATCCTTAACTTTCATAATTGCATCCCTCTTAGCACCCTCACCCCGAAATGGACTAGAGTCTTCATAAGAGATTTGCTTGGCTTTATCTTTTGACTCTAGTACCATTTCTTTAACGTCAACATCTTTAACCGTATTAGGTATGGTTGGTTGAGAAATTACCAAGGATTTCTCGACTTCATGATTATTTAGTATAGTGGGTATAGTCATGTTACTTGAAAGATTAACCTCCTAACCCACTTATTCTTCTTTTTCATTCTTGTTAATAAATGATGCCATGGATCGATGTGAGTTATGCATATCCTCCTCCATTATAGCTACCCGACCCAAAATAGTTTGAAGCATTTCTTTGACACCATTGTATCTGACTCGTTTTTCGTCCTTTATCCCATCGAGAGACCTATTAAACTCATAAGAAGAACTATCATTTTTCTTAGCATAATGAGCGGAGGGGGTATTTCGGTAATCACTCAAATGTCCATCCCGATAACGACATAGAGAACAATCATACTTCTAATAGGATCAAGTTGGAGCACACAACTTTTTTTGGGAAGCATCATCACAATCTTGCCAAACGTGGGGTCTATCACAATATGGACATGGATCATCAAGATAAGATTTACAGCCACCAAACTCACATTCATTCAAAGATTCCACAGTCAGAAGTAAACTAAAATAAATCTATCTAACATACTAAACAAAAGAAAATCACAAACAAATATTTACAACTTTTAATCCAAGCAAGTAGGTAAAAATTCCAAAATGACTTAATACGACAAATTTTTCCCAGTGATGATGCCATTTTCTAATAATGGTCAACTTACACGTTAATTTAAGTGCAAAGTAGTCATTGTAAATTTAATTACCCAACTTTGAGTCGGGGTCGAATCTTGAGGAATAATATGAGTGGAGATTAAATAAGTTCAAAATTAAAGTTACTTGCTAAATTCAAATATAATACAAATGACTTAGGGATTTTGAATGTTTTCAAAAGTGCAAACAATTCTTGGGCTTCTAAAGGACTAATTTGAGGCTAAGAATAATTAGAGCGTAATTAATTAGGAACGGATCTTGATGCTACGCCTTACTAGAGGCAACTAGTGTGTGGGTACATGAAAATCAACTTCAAATCTTGGCTAAGACATGCTTGGGTAGGCTCAATTAGGGATTTTGATACTAGTCTTTCAACATAGTATCAAACTATCACCCACAAATTCTTTCTAATACCTTATGCATCTGGTCAATTAATTGTCAAAAACCCTCAATTTGGAATTCCTATTTCTAGGATGATGCCTAAGATATACAATTCCACAATTTATTCTTATTTCTACGACAATAAAAAGGGAATAACTATTATCTTTCTTATTGTTCACAAATAATTATGTCACCTATATTCCTCTTTCAAGGATGATGCATGATCTATACTATCCACGTCCCTCTTTCTAGGATGATGAGGGGTTTAGGGGAATTGAGACTTTTACCAACAAATTCCATTTTATACTAAAAAATTTGTGAAACTCAACAACATTAACTAAGAATTAAATATAATAATCAAAACCAATACACACTTGCACCTTATTCAACCATAACGCTAACAGGAAGAACTAGAAACTCATAAAGATAGTAAAAAAAGAATGCCAAAATCTCCATCAATTTGATTCATGAAAAATAAAGAGAATGCAAACCACACTTTAAATTCCATTGAATCTTCAATGGAAATTTTCTAACACTTCACTTAGGAGTTACTCTAATGTAATCATCACCCAAAAATTAGTGCAAAGTTGTTCCCCTCAAAATTGGAAACTAGATAGTGGAAAAAATTCCCAAATATTGGAGGATTTCCTTAAATGAAATAGGTTAAGCCTCATAAAGGAAATTGGGAATGACTCATTTGAAATTACAAGCCTGCTCTTGGACAAAAATCCCACATTATCATGATCGTGGTAATTTGAACTAGGTTGACTGGCAGTGATCGTGATCAAGGTAACTAAGGCTTATTTCTTCTCTAGTCCTTCCAACTATACTTTCTTTCTCATTTTTAATTCTTTTTAACTCAAATCCATATCTCTCTATCTCATGAACTGTATTCCTGTGAAAATTTGAAATTAGTGCATTTAACCCTAAAGATGTCTCATTTATACATTTAAATCATTGTAATGTAAATGAAAGTTGAGTGAAAGTAAGTGGTAAATTCACCACTCATCAATGTGGGGTGGAACAATAAGGAGAAGGGACGCTAGACTAGGTCTACACTCTCTATATATATAGAGTCCATTTTCTTCTGTGAGTCAACTACCGACTCTTCAAAGTTGACTTACATACAAATCAAAACACTTCACCATTAAATTAAACTTAAATATTCAAGTGCATAAATAATAAAGCATAAAGTAAACAACACAAAGATTTATCCTGATTTGAAACCCCAATCTAGTGCCTACTTCCAGTCCCCTCGGGTTTAAAGTTTCCTTTAGATTGTTGAAGGTTTGGTTTGAGTACAATGATAGGAAACAAGTTATGAAGACTTATTTTTCTCTTCAGATCTTGTGATACAACTTCAGTTGATGTTACAAAGATGATTTGATCCTACTCTTTATATAACAATTTCAAACTAGTATTACAGAGCTTTGTAAGACTAAGAATAAGACACTTTGAATTTTCTCCTTGAAGTTGCGTGAAAAGTGTCTGATTTTGGTCTTCACTTTTTATAATCATTTATTTCTACCCTTCATAATAAAACCGAAGAGATTTATTATCTACCAAGGCTATGAATTCGTTCCTTTATTAAGGAATGTAGCCATGTATAATGTCCATATATGGATTTGAATCACGTCCATATAATATATGTCCATGATATATATTTCCTTTTTCATTTTGATGCCTTGCCAATGTACTTGTGATCTTCTCTTCTTGATTGATTTGTTCTATCATGAATTTGGGGATTGCAACCATAATTATGGGAAGGTTGATCCTTCTTGTATTTTTATGACCTGGTTGCCATGTTGAGATCCTCCATATTATTGCCAAGATATTGTTTCATGATTTTACATAATATTTGGGACTATAATGCTTCTTCCACTTGTCTTTCCTTGATTGATTTTACTTGGATGTTGCTTGAATACGGTGGATGTCTTTCCATTCTTGATTTTCCTTCTATTTTTGAAGAAAACTTCCTTTATCTTTCTATTTTTACCAGCTGCAGAGATACACTCGTGAGTTTTTCATTATTAAAACATAAACTTAGGAGGCCAACAATCTCTCTTTTTGATAATGACAACAAGAGTAAACATCAGTTAACCTCCCTATCTATCAGCTTGCTCTCCCTAACTTATGTAAGTATTAGCTGACATTTGAGCTTGTTCTACACCCCTAGACTGGGAGGCTACTGTGATGTTTCTATCCTTCTTCCCCTTTGACATAATAAAAAAGAAATAATATATAGGCGATATGCAAACAGTAAAATGCATAGATAAAAGGTTTTTAAATATCATGAATGCTAATGATACCAAGCCTTTTTCGTTGTGAACAACATGTTTCTTCTAGCAGAGGTTTTGTAATGATATCTACTTGTTGATTTTCAGAGTCAACAAATTATAGGAAAAAATTACCATTTTTAACATAATCTCAAATAAAATGATGCTTGATATCAATATGTTTAGCCCTAGAGTGATGGACAGTGTACTTAGATAGGTTGATGGCACTAGTATTATCACACATAATGAGAACTGATTCAAAAGCTAAGTTGATGTTAAGAAGCTGATGCATAATCCATAGAATTTGAGTTCCACAACTTTTGATATCTATGTATTCAGCTTCTGTGGTTGACAGAGTGATGGAAGTCTCTTTCTTTCTATTCCAAGGGATAAGAGTTTCACCAAGAATGTGACACGTTCCACTAGTGCACTTTCTGGCACTTTTGTCTTCTACAAAATCATCATCTAAATATCTAATTAAATCAAAATGAGAAGAACAGGGATAACATAGATTGAGGTCTTATTTTCTATTAGATATTAGATGAATCATTTCATGGAAGTGAGATGAGATTGCTAAGGAGTCAACTGGAATCTAGAACATTTACACACACTAAACATAATATATGGCCGACTTGCAGTTAAGTAGATTAGAGATCCAATCATCTTAGTGTAAATTTATCATCAACTTCATCTCTAACCAAATCTAAATCAATGCTTGTGGATGGACTCATGGGTGTTCCATAGGCCTTTCCCTTCTCCATGCCAAACTTTTTGATGAGTTTTTTTATTTATTTGGCTTGACTGGTGAAGGTGCCCTTCGGAGTTAGCTTGATTTGTAGCCCTAGAAAAAATGTGAGCACACCAATAAGACTTCTTTTGAATTCTCCTTTCATCAAATTAGCAAAATTATTGCACATAGAGAGGTTATAACTACCAAAAATGATACCATCAATGTAAACTTGCACAGTGAGGAGATTTGAATAGAACTTTTGAATATTATTATTTAGTAAAAAAGTACCCAGTCTCTGTTACCAAGCTTTTGGGGCTTGTTTGAGGCCGTAGAGTGCTTTTGAAAACCTGAAACATGATTTGGGAAGAAAAGATCTTCAAATCCATGGGGTTGTTTTATGAATTCCTCTTGAATAAATCCATTTAAGAAATCACTTTTTACATCCATTTGATATAATTTAAAACATTTGCATATGGAAAATCCTAGTAAAATTTGTATTGACTCTAACCTAGCCACAAGGGCAAAGGTTTCATCGTAATCAGTACGTTCCTATTGAGAGTAGCCTTGAGCTACGAGCCTGGTTTTATTTTTGATAATTTTACCTTTTTCATTTACCTTTTTTCTATAGGCCCATCTTGTTCCGATTACTGAGCAGTTTCTTGGTCTTTTAACTAGTGTCCAAACTTGATTTTGTTCAAATTGTTCTAGTTCTTCCTTCACAACTTCAACCCATGATTCACCACTAAAAGATTTATCAGTTTTCTTTGGTTCGATTTGAGACATGAGGGCAACAAATGCTTGTCTCCTTAATGATGCTCTGGCTCACACTTTGTCTTCTGGATTTCCAATGATGAGTTCATTTGGATGGTTGCCATCCTACTTTAACTCTTTTGGAATGTTTGGTCTCCTTGTTTCTTCTTAGGAGTCAACTTTATTGAGGGTGTAGTTGACATATCTTGAGAGGGATCTAGAGTTGTCCTGATATCTTCTCCTATATGTACATTACTTACCTATTCTTCATCAACACTTATACATATTGTACGATTAGATTCATCAAAGACAATATGAGTAGATTCCTCAACAACCAAAGTTCTTTTATTAAAAGCCCTGTAAGCATGACTAGTGGGAGAGTACCTAAGGAAAATACCTTTGTCACTTCATGAATCATATTTACCTAGGGTATTCTTACCATTATTGTTACTAAAATATTTGTAGCCAAAGGGATGAAAGTAGCCGATGTTGGGCTTCTTTCCTCTCTAGAGTTCATAAGGTTTTTTCTTTAAAATAGGTCTGATTAGATTTCTGTTGATAATATGACATGCTGTACTAACTACTTTTTCTCAAAAGTGATTTGGGAGATTGTGCTGTAAAAGCATTGTTTTGGAGATTTCCTATAGGGACAGATTCTTTCGTTTTACTACACTATTTTGTTGGGGAGATCACGATGAAGAGAAGTTTTAAGAGTCTCCATTTTGAGCACAATATTCTTCAAACACCTTATTTTCCAATTCTCCTCAGGATTACTATGAATGTAGGTAATGATATGCCCGACTTCTCTCTGTATTTTTCTATAAAATATCTCAAAATTTATGAAAGCTTCATAATTATGTTCAAGAAACATAACAGAAGTAATTTGTCAATAATCATAAACTATGACAAAAATATATCTTTTTCCACCAATGCTTGTGATTTTGGTAGGACCAAACAAACCCATGTGGATTGTTTAGAGAGGCCTGGTAGTAGAGTCAATGTCCATGGATTTGAAAGATGTTCTAATCTATTTACCCCGTTGCCAGGCATCACAAATGTGATCCTTTTCAAACTTGAGTTTTGGCAGACCTTTCACAAAAATAAGCCTAGACAATTTCTCAATAATTTGCATGTTGGCATGCCCGAGCTTCCTATACCACAACTAAGTATCATTGGCTAACATAGTGAGACTAGTTAGGGTGGCAAATTTATGACTATTTAAAACATATATTTTATTAACATGTTCACCAATAAGAGAGATATTTCTTTTGTCATGTTTAATTGAGCAGCTTTCATCTTTAAAGAGAACTCCAAACCCAGCATCACATAGTTGACTAATGTTGAGCAGGTTGTGTTTAAGACTATCTGCTAGGTATAATTCGGTGAATTCGCATGAAGAGATGATTCTGAATAATCCAAATCCAATGACGTTGCCTTCGGTATTGTCACCGAATCTGACTGATCCCCCATCTTCTTTCTTTAGGGAAGAAAAGTTCTTAGAACATTTACTGTCGATGACCCACATTCCTTTTCTATAGCTCTTGCAAATCTATTCCTACAAAAAAAAAAGATTAATTTTGTTTAGGTACCCAAGTGATCTTGGGTCCTTCCCAGTTAGATGTTCTTTCCTTGGGCTTTCAAACCCACACACTTTTAGGCTTATGCCTGCAGCTGTAGGATTTGTACCCTCTCTGTCCACATGAAAAGCAGATGGGTCCTCAAAAAGAAAATAAGGTCTTAGATGATTTAAATGACCCTGAGAAGAAACTCGAATTTCTTTTTAAGGAGTTATTCCTATGAAACTCTTGCTTGGGAACCTTTTAATATTGTTTAACTTGGTTTTTGCATCACCAAGCTCTTCATGAAGCAAGTCATTTACAAATTGACATGCCTCAATTTCTATTTGCTAGTTTCATCATTCTTCTAGGAGTTTTTGTTTAAAATGAACTTTAGAACTTCTCTTTTCTTAAGCAAGTTTATTATATTCATCTATGATTTTTTGAAGTTCATCCATTAGCATATCCAGATTACACTAAAGATTATGATAATTATGATAGCTATGTGGCCTTACCTCACTAGGTCCATCTGTTTCCATAAAGCACATGTTTGCAACTTTTATTTCTTCTTTAGATTTATCTTTATCTTTCCAGGCCCCAAAATTTTGAATTTTTTTTGATGATCACCGAGTCAATTCTGGAAAGTTTTGTTTGAATTTTCCAAGCCTTCCACAGTAGTAATAGAGATCATTGTTTCTGATCAACTTATTATTCTTGCCTCCCTGGGATCTCTGCTTTCTCTATCTCATGATCTGCCTTATCCCACGATTGATGAGGGCCATTTCTTTGCTAGAAGTATTTTCAAAAATATCCTCATCTTCAGTTAGAGTAGCACTGAAGGTTATTATTCTCTTTCTTCCATCCTTGTGAAACCTGTTGATGTAATTTTTCTCATATGCAATAAGGTTACCTTATAGTTCATCATATGTTATGTTGTGGAGGTCTCCGTCTTCCAACAGCGATACCTTGGTTTCCAAAGTCTTTGGGAGACTTCTGGCCAGCTTCTGGACTTACAGGCTATGAGGATAGATCATCCCCAGTGACTTCAGTTCACACATAATTTTGTTGAATCTGGCAAACATTGTTTCAATATCCTTACTTTCCTCTATTTTAAACAGCTCAGATTCATTCACAAGAGCAGCAATTTTTAAGATCTTAACTTTTGTGGTTCCTTCATAGGTTACCTCCAGTTTGTCCCACTTTTCTTTTGCTGCATCACACGTTTAGATCTTGTCGTTTTCTTATCCGCTTACTAAACACAAAAGTAAACTTATAGCTTGTGTGTTAGTTTGGATTACCTCCTATTGTTCTTTTTTAATATCAAAATTTTCAAGATCTTCTATGTTAGTACTACTGGATTCTTTATCCTTGTCCTTTTATTTTTCCTTGAGCTGTGCAATTAGCTTAGGACCCTTTTTTATGACAACCCAGGATTGATAGTCATTTGATTTGACAAAGATAGTAGATCTATTTTTCTAGTATGAGTAGTGTTGTCCTTTGAAGGATGGTGGTCTTGTAGAGAAGTGACAATCCTGATGAAGAGCACTAGGAATTTGGTAATTGGTCATTTGATCTTTTCTCACTTGTGGATAGGCAATGCTATTTGTGAGACTTGCTCTGTTACCAATTGAAATTCAAGGAGGGGGGGGGGGGGGGGGGAATTGAAATTTTCTTTTGTGACCCAACTACTGACTCCTCACAGTTGACTCGCCTGCAGATTAAACACTTCACAACCAAATTAAACTTAAATAGTTAAGTACTAAATAATAAAGTATAAAGTAAACAACATAAAGATTTATCTTGTTTTGACACACCAATCTAGTGCCTACGTCCAGTCCCCTTGGGTTTCAAGTTTCCTTTAGATTGTTGAAGGTTTGGTTCTAGTACAATGATAGGAAACAAGTTCTAAAGACTTATTTTGCTATTGAGATCTTATGAAACAACATCAGTTGATGTTACAAAGATGACTCGATCCTACTTTTTATATAACAATTGTCAACAAACGTTACAGAGCTTTGTAAGACTAAGAATGAGACAGTTTGAATTTTCTCCTTGAAGTTGCATGAAAAGAGTTTGTCTTTGGTCTTTTCTTTTTATAGTCTTCTGCTGCTACCCTTCATTAGGAAACCCAAGACATGAATTGATTCCCTGATTAAGCAATGTAGTCGTGTATAATGTCTATATCAGATATGTGCATATATGACTTTAAATCACGTCCATATCAGATATACCCATGATCTATATTTCCTTTTTGATTTTGATTCCTAGCCAATGTACTTGTGATCTTTTATTCTTGATAGATTTGTTCTGCCTTGAATTTTGGGATTGCAACCATGATTGTGGGAAGGCTGATGCTTCTTCTATTTTCGTGATTTTCTTGCCATGCTGAGGCCCTCCATATCATTAGAGAGATATTATGTCATGATTTTTCATAATATTTCGGACAATGATGATCCTTCCATTTGTCTTCTCATGATTGATTTTACTTGGATGCTGCTTGGATACGGTGGATGTCTTTCCATTCTTTATTGCCCTTCTATTTTTGAAGCCGACTTCCTTTATCTTTCCATTATTACCACCTGCAGATATATTTGTGAGTTTGTCATTATTAATACATGTAACACCCCACATTTTACATGTACTAGTAATGTTCACATAAAATGACATACGACTTGATTTAACTACTACCAAAATTTTTCAAGTGTTCAAGTGTCAGATTGGGGCACTCTATGGAAGTCTATTTAGAGACTGTGGCCTTAAACGGAGAAAATCATTGACGTGCTTATGGAACTTAGGAAGCTAGCAGCTGAGTCACCTGTGTGCTTAGCTTAAAAATTATATATACATGAGGGAG